>NC_136631.1:24001437-24251437 GCF_933228915.1 Telmatherina bonti | reverse complement strand
CTCAGAACTTTGTAATCAGACAATCTTTAATTTTCTTTTCAGCATTTTGGGCTTTCTTTATGGTTACTTTTAATATCCATGTCACTTTCTGCACAGTCTCGTTACCATCTATCAACAACTTCTCAGTTTTTAATATGAACATATGCAGTCCCGTTCATTTACTTAAGAGCAGCTAGAGGAAACTTTGTTGCTGGTTTTTTATATTTAGCAACCCTTTAAATGTTTACCAGAAATGAAAGGAAACACACAAAGTCTTTCTCTTCAATACCACAAAATGCTGGAGAACGAGCTAGGGCTTGGCAATAAAGCAATTTCCAAATTATATTGTATTCAATTTACACTCATTTTACTGATAAACTTGAGATATTTTTAGTCGATACTTTTGAGGAGCCACCTGTGCATTCCTCAGCACACTCCCACTCAACTATCTGGTGGTAATGCACCTCTAAGCTGGCTGCTAAGAAAACCCAAAACCCAATCCTGCTAGAGGACTGAGAAGGGAAACTGAGAAACAAAGTAAGAATGAGTGTTGCCCCAGAGAACAGGGGGGAAAGCTATCTCTCTCTTTTCCTCTCTCTCCATGAGGTGTTTTCTTTCTCTTTCCCTTTGTCTTTCTGTCTCTCTTCTATCCTCTCCGGTCTGGTCCTGCAGTAGAAACTCTGTATTACAATTATACAAAATAAGTAGAGAAATAAAATAAGAATCCAGAAAATCAAGGGGAGCATTATACCAGTAATTCTCCCCTTGGCAAAGTAAATTTGCTCAGCAGAACATAGCATCCAGACCATCATTCTGCTTTCTTAAAAGCTGGAGAAGATGGAAAAAAAAGAAGTATATCAAACTAATCTCCACTTTAGATTCGGTAAAAAGGATGAAAATCAGATAACTTCAATGTGAAAACTTCGTTGTTTGTTGGTGAACAGCTAAAGTGAAACATGACCCCAGCAACTCTGCAGAAGGCCTGCGCGCTAATCTGTTTAGATATGCATGATGAATGATGCACAGCCGTTAAAATGCATAGCAGTGGAGGCGGCGTGGCTAAATCAAAGACTTGTCATGTATGTTGTTGCTAACTTGTTTTGTTAGCTAACTCATGCAGTCAGCTACACCTAACAGTTCTTTGGTTTGAATTATGGCTGCAGAGTAGTAATGCAATATCTCTGTTGAGTTTTGTGATATGCTGTTGTCTCGGACCCCAGGAAGAATAGTCATTGCTCCTATAATGGAGTGATGACCAATTGAGATCTTATTAAATAAGCGAATAAACAGTTTTAGCTGTAATACATCCATTACAATTTAATCTTAATATGATGTCCAGTGTTTTGCATCTGTTCTGATTTGTGTTTTTTTTATGTGTTGACAACTTTAGCATGCTTTTTAAGCCAGATCTCCTTTGACAAAAAGAAAACTGTCTCACAGAACTTCTTTTGTTAAATAACTTAATAAACAAATCTTAAATATATGGTGCTAAACTGAGATATATTAACATGGACAACATTTCACATTTGCATGCTAGCTGCAAAAGTATCATTTCCAGTAGGCAGCCTATGTTAACACTACTGTGTTTGTCCCATTTAAACCATGTACACGCGTAGTTGGGTTTGTGTAAAACTTTCCCCCTTTGGCCAGTGAAAAAAAAAGAAAAAGAGTTCACACAACTTTGTTTTTGAAAAACAAGTCCATCAACACGTATCTGCATAACTGCGATGTTACGCACATTCATAAGCTTATGAAACCTTTAGGCATCAGTAGTGCCTGTAATCCTATCCAGTCAGAACCACCTTCTGTCTCACGTCACTTCCACAATACATGCTTCCAATGTGATATAGTTAGGTGGCGGAAAATTACTGTCCTTAATCTCATCCTTTGTCTTTGGTTGTCTATGTGGAGTGGTACTGACGCAGTGTGAAAACAATTGGGACAATGGATAACGCTACCCAGTTTTGTGGATTTCCTTGGTGTTGAAAACAAAGGTTGCATATGTAACATGGTATTTTTTTATCACAGAGAGTGACATTTAAAACCTAAAACCCCGGTTATATATACCGTACCCACATGCAGAGGTGCAAATGGAGAATGTGCAAATCTTGACCTTGGTCAGAGGTTTATTAAAGAATCGTTTTTTATTGCCGAAATCTGGATTTTCATGTGGATGACAGTTCAAATCAGAGAAAAATATCCTCGTTTTGTGAGATACCCTGCAACGTGTGAACAAGGCCTGAATTTCAAAATGTCCGCGACATGTTTTTGTGCAAGATAAGAAATCTGGGCCATCAAATAACAGCTGCATCTTGCAAGTTTTAGACCAAGAGCCAAGTAGTCTACACAAGGGAGAGATCCATTTTTTACAGTGTATCATTTACCCACATGGACAAGAAGTATCATACTGTTTGATACAATGTAAAGAACAGACTGTGAGAACAGCTCTGACAAAAAATATATCTTCCACAGTTTTGTCAATTTCAAAATACTCTTAAGTGACAATGCAGAAAAACAAAGCACAGTTTCAAGGACAAAACACATAAATCACACATTTTCATCACATTATCTTTGTGATAACAATTGCACATGTTGATATTGCAATAATAATATATTCATTTATATATTGAGTAGTCCCGGTTTAAATAAAAGATCAACATCTAGTTTGAATGATGCAATCATACTTGGAATTACTGATGTACCAATTTCTCCTCAAGCTGTTTTTTCCCGTGCACTGCAGCCCTGAAATATTAGAAGGTTTTGTAGTGGGACTACATGTGTAAACTTAAACGTTCATAATATTCATGACTGAGTGCTTGGAGAATTTATGCAGTCAGAATACACAGAAAGCCTAGAGGTCAGTAAATGTCCCACTCCAAATATTGTCGAGCGCGTATTGCAGGCAAGTAAGAATTCGGGTGCTGATTCTTTTTTATTTGACCTGAAGAATATGTATTTCAAATATCTGTGGCATTATTAAGAAGAAGGCAGCCCCACATAATATTCACAACAGGCTTTCAATAAACCACAGCAGTTTCGTAAACCCCCTTAAATACAGGTTAAAAAAACATCACTGATATCTGCAAAGATCTGGCTTTTAAAGAAACTCTACAGATATTTGCCATTTTCTCCGTCATGCGCCACCAATCGACAGCTAATTCAGCATCCATCTTGCACCCTACCTGACCTGTTTGCCTTTCCAGCCAGCAAAAGACAATCTTATGATGATCCTTGTTTTATTCCTTTCTCTCTTTTAATCTTCTTGCATTTCTTTGCTGAATCAGCGACATTGTGCGTTCAAAACAGCCAGTTCCAGTTCCTTAGTATACAAACAAGTGAAACGTCACGTCGCGTAGTGCGATTATTCAGCAGCGGGACGCCGCTCACCAGTGACAGCTTTGGAAATGCGCTTGATGAATTTTGGTGCGCCATCAAAACGGGTCAAAAAATTACGAAGTGGGTCTTTATTTGGCAATTAGAGCCACAACCATAGACTGTATATAATACATAAATACATTTTTCTGCATGGCTCATCCATTCTCTGTTGTGTTCAATGTAGTGTCACTGTGTGAATGTAAAGGGGCATATACAGTGGAAGTACTAAGTTTTCCTTTTTCAGATTAATAGATATGTTTTTGAATACAACAGGACAAATTCTGTGGCATTTTTGTTTTTTTTGGATGCACAAAGTGTCCATTTTTCTTTTGTCATTTTTCTTAGGGTAAAATTTTTCCATCATGTCCAGCCTCTTTTGCCCGTTATGGAGTTTTTCCAGCTTTGACATCACTTCTCCAGCAGAAAATCTCTTGCTGTGAAGCGTGTGAAGAAGAAACGCAGCAAAAGTCCAAATCAAACTGTCAGTCGGCTCCGATATTCATGCTGTATTAAACACTTTATCTCACAACCTCTATTTGCTTTTCCGTCTCACCTTCTCTGCCAGCAGTTCTCGGATTTTTCCCGCCTGCAGCCGGAATCTCAGCAGCTGCATTTCAAGAGCGATGCAACGTTTCTGCCAGTCCACACTGGCCGCTCCTACAGCTCCTGCTCCACTGCTCTCCAACACGTCAGCCATGGTGACGCTGCAATCAGACTTGACTGAAAGACAGAGAAAGAAAAAAAAAAAAACATGTCAGTGATTTGACCATTCTGTATAAAATTCCATTATATTAACCAGCAAAGTCCTGCGATGGCATTTCTTTAAGCAATCCAGCTTCTGTTTTCATTTAAGTGATTCAACAGCTAACATCCTCTACGCTGACCACATTTCCCATGATTCAGTGAGGAAATATGAACAAAGTAAACATTATTGATGAGTCAGCTATGACTTGACCCTTAAGAAAGCTTCTCTTACTTTCTGTATTCGATCTACATATAAACAAACATTTATTCATGTTGGATGCACAGATAGTGGTTGGATCACCTCAGCCTGAATCTTCATCCTCTTTTCATCCCCCGGCTCTCCACATGCCCACACACACAGAACAAAACCTCAGCGGGGACGCTCTGTCAGTGGGGGAGCTGCTTCATGTGTGCTGGCTCCCAGGCCTTTCAGCCACAAAGCAGGTCAGCTCTGCTTTTTAGCCCAATTACCTACTAACCCAATCCTCTGCTCTCTGCCCCCTCCCCACCCACAACTCCCTGACCATGCAATCCTTCTTAATTACAAGGAAGGAGTGAAACGGGATCCTGCGCGGCACAATAGTGTCTTTCTGCATGACAGTCCCATCACAGCTAAAGAGGGGGGCCGTCGGCCTGCCTCTGCAGAGAAAGGAGGAAAGAATGTGTGGCAATGAATGGGCCAGGCACTGAATGTGGGAAACTTGAGCATTGAAGTTATTTTTACCTGATGTGGACTCAAAAGTGACAAATTCCCTCTGCCAAGGTGAAAATCAGTGTGGACTTGTAACAGGGAGAGAAGTGATGATATTGAGTTGGCAAAATAAAAGCAAAATTCATTTCTGGGATGTTAGACAGTCTTAGTTTGCAGAGAGAATCGAAGTGCAGCTAGACGGTGTCAGCAGAAAAGCTGCCGTTCAAAGTCCAGCTGCTGTAAGTGCACCGTAGCTCTCCCTACAATTAGCATGCTCATAAATACAGGGCTAGCAAACAAATTACAGAAGTCGTGCTGCAGAGGTTTCACCAGGCAACCGCCATACCCAGACTGGATAGCCAAGGTCTGACTGCTAACATCTCTCCTCTTTCTGGGGAAAACTCAGGGGAAAGAGGTGGGATAGGTCAGCCTGAATAAGTCAGGGTCACACGGGGCAGACAAAGCCGAGCCTTCATCCCGGAACTAAAACAGATGGGTGCAAACAAGCCATTTGCTGGTTAAACACTCTTAGCACTGCCATGATAATTCTCTCTGTTGTAGTTCCTTCAGCTTGTTGGACACAGAGGAGGGCTTTACAGTTTATGTCAGGAAGCCAGCTGAATGGTCAGTGAGTGTAACGATGTGGGGTGGAGAGGCTACTGACTTTTCAAATGGTTCTAACTCGCTTTAACGCCCTATCAGGAGAGGCAAGGATAAACTCAGCTTCATAAGTTTCAGGAACGAGGTAAAGCCAGCTATGAACATTATCATTTGATGAATACTTCTCCCCTCCTCAGTGTCTCTTCTGGTGTCTGAACCTTTCAAATGTCTGCAATGTAGATTCATGTTTGTTAACATTTGGGCCACCCAGAGTGGAAAGATGTCGCCCAGAATTGTGAATATTCTTGTGGATTTCCGACATATGTGACAGCCTCGGGAGTTTCTCTGCTTCCAACATGTTGCAAAAGCTTGGACGGCCACAGCCAGAGCAAACACTGGCAAAAAAAAAAAGACTGAATGGAAATGCCACTGCAAGCATCCCAGCAGGATGGTTTTCTATCAAAGACGAGTGATTTCCACCAACTACTCAGATACGTTGTTTTATTCCTTAAAGTGGAATATTTGATAGCCAGCATAAAGCCTGGAAGCTGCAAAGCCGTCACAGATTGTAGGAAAACAGTTCAGATGGGACAGAGCGTGATGTCTCTCTCGCTTTGTGACTTAACTCTTCGCCTATTCCTCACAAAGCGAAGGAGTGAGGGTGCGAGCACATGTGCAAGTCTCAAGTCAGACCTTCTGTTGACTGGAACCTCCTTAATCACCACATATTCAAACACACACTCCGCAGGCAGTCGTAACTCTTCAGTACTCGCTCACCAGAGCGCAGACAGACACAGATGGAGATACAGAGAAACTGATTGGAAACAGACACATGCGCACGCAGACACAAACACACACACACACACACACACACACACACACACACAGACACATTGCTGAGCATGCAGCTGTGGTGATGTAAGTGATTAGGTGGTTCAGTGATATCATCCCCACCAGACAATTTAAATCCCTACTGTTGTTGTCTCTGCTGAGGTCCAACTTGGCCTCCCTATGTTTTGGAAAATGAAAAAAAAAAGAAAAAAAGAGAGAGATCACGGGAGCGTGTGTGTGTGTGTGTGTGTGTGTGTGTGTGTGTAAATCTGGGTCAGTCGCTGCAGCTCTGTGTCAGCGTGGCAGATCTCTGTGTGTACTTAAGGTGACACAGACAAATGATCCTGAGAGCAACAGGAGTAGAGTGTGGGTGTGTTAAATATTGCCTTATCTTCCCCTGCGTGGCCATATTGACAAAGGGGTACTTCTGTCTACTCTCATCCGGTCAAAGACGCCCTGCACTTTTAAATCGGAGGCATTTTACAGCTGCAGCTCAGACATCTGCAATTAAAGGGTGAATATTTCACATTTCCTAACCTCTGACCCTATATGTGAAAAATATTTAAGTGAAGAGGTGCAAAAGGACAACCTCATAAAACCTTAGAAATGAACACATTTTAACAGGATTGTTGTCTTGCAACAAATGACACATTTAAGTTCATGTCTAAAAACACTGTGAAGCCAAAGAGGCCAGCCTGCTGCTTGAACATTTACTTTATCTGTCTTGCCTCCTTCCCACTCCTCCTGCAGCACCTTTCCCACCCTCCTCCTCCCTCCTTTCCATGGCATCCTCTCCTCCTCTAACCTTTGCCAGGCAAGCAAACCTGCAGCCCTCCTCTTGGGCAGGTTAATGACAGGCCTCAGCAAACTGACCACTCTCATTATCAGTCTCGGCCTTAAACACAGGCCCTGACATTCCTCTGCACTGAGGTGTAAACATCTACCTCTGCAACTCTCTTGTCCGCCAAACACACTTTCAAGTCGTGGCTTTGCGACATCACTGCAGGGCATGGAGAGAGCCTCAGTCCAGGACAGATTCTGAATGTCCTGTCCATAGAAACATCTCTCTCATGCTCATGTGTAACTAAATAAGTAAAGTATCCACATGTGCAAAATAACATTTTTTAAAGGGAGTCTGAACTTTTTTTTTCTTGCTGAAAAAACTGGCTTTCACTGGTGAACGCAAATGACGCACTGTGGTTAAAATTTGGCACAAAAAAGGCAACAAGTAACAGGTGTGCGCACAGCAACCTTAAGCCATGGGCCATGAGATAGAAAAAAAAATCAAGCAAGCACTTCTGAAAAGACGCAAAGGCGTCTTTTGGTTTTTAAAAGTCTCCAGAAAACAAGTTAAATGTGTCCCTTTATTCCGTTCCAACGCGCCACTGGACACGGCGAGCCAAGTCAAACAGACCCCCCCTCGCCGTAACTTTCCTCTAACCCATAACTGAAGCTTTCTCAGCGGGTTTACCTTGTGACTTTGTTGTCTATCCCCCCACTCTGTCTGGTTTCTCCGCTCACGGACACCTTCCCCGGTGATTCGTCGCAGTTCGGCTCATAACTTCTCCTTCACTGCGTCATTTCTGTCGCTCCCTTCTCTCATTCATTTCTCCGCAATGTATTCACGCGTCGTGCTGGTCAGCAGTCCCGCTGGCTGCTCCTCCGCTTTCTTTGGAGCCCTCAGTGAAACTCACAGCTCCATTCAACAGACTCATCCCATTTTCCTTTAAAGGGCCGAATGCGGGATCAAATTTCTCCAGGAGTCAGGCCTCCCTTGTGCGCAGGAGCTGCTCAGGATATTGCATTAAGGGAGCCTTGGGTTTTCCCTTAAGGATCTAAACACAGTCTAGTTAAACTGAGTTGAACAGCTGATTTTTGTACTGTGTCTTTGAAGAAATAATTGAATCTTTTTTAGGTATGCAGCAAAAGAAAGTCAGGTGATACGCTGTATGATCTGAGAAATTAGATTGTTTCAAGTCTTACATCTAGCTTTGTGCGAGTCCTTCTGCATGTCTTACAATTAAATGTATTAAAAGCTTGATTTAACCAGCAGATAAGTAAAAACAGCTTTCAGATTCTGCACATTCAAGCCTCCAAAATGGGAAGCAGTCTGAGTGAAAAAATAAGAGAAGAAAATCTAGGATTCTGAAGGCCACCTAGTGAGAGCACCAAAAACTCCAACTTTCAGGTTTTAAGTAGTCTAATTACAGTATGTTTGTTTATTGGCAAGACTTGCAGGCTGGGCTTTACTGGAATAATCAGTTGTTAAAACCCCAGTGTGGAGCTTTGCAACTAGAATGGATCATTATCTGGGTTGTAAAAGAGTTGTGGGGGGATCATTTTGGAAGGTTTGAAACCACACCAACAAGACACAAGTGTGCTCAGGTCTTCGGAGGGCTGTTCGCCTTCTTGAAGCCTCACAAGGAACCCCTCAAATGTCAGAAATAGTATAGAAATAAGAGTCAATCTGTTTCACTTGTCAGTGAAGTTTGGAAACAAATGGAACCTAACCAGAAAGGATGACTGGAGGCTTTTTTTTTTTTTTTTGCAAGATCACTGTCCTTTGATCCTTTCATCATCTGGAAGATTGTTATTAATTGAAGTATTTTAATCTCTGCTTGATGCACTAAAATAATTAAAACAGTCTATCAATATTATGATGACAATAAATGAATGTGTGCAAATGGAATCATGTTTTCCTTTTTGTTTTTTTTCTTTTTCAAGCATGGGCATGTTAATGTAGCAAGCAGTGGTGTGGCACACCCTCCCAAAAATGTTATATAACCACAAGAACTGCATAGCTGCTGATTTGCGTATGAAGTGGATTGAGGTGTGAGACAAATCATGATGCAGTCATGTTTAAAAGTTTACTTTCTCTCTCAATTATTTTAAAGATTCATTGTACTTGTCACAAGCTGTCCAGTTAGATCAAACCAAAGCTGCTGTACTTGAGATTTGTGTGTCCCTTCAGTACTATGTCAGCCCTAGCAAGTGTAACGGGTGTGGTGTGTATAGTGATGAGAAATACACTCCACCATGCGTATCAGTCATCAGTACTTTCTGATGTGATTAACTGCATGTTTGGGAAAATGTTTCAAAACTCCATTCTTTATGAGGGTGACTGACTGTACAGCAGAGATTCAGCGCTATAGCTAGCCGAACTAAAGGCTATGAATGTGTTGCACAATGAGTCAGTGCCTCAGTGCTCTCAGTCAAAACAACTGGTGTCAAGCCTAAATGGTTTACATGCCTGTTCTCCAGCACGGTTGCCAGTGCTTCCAGGGGTGTGCAGGACAGTAGAAAGGGAGCTTAAGGCTAGTTTCATCAAGTGCTTGCAGGTTAGCGAGTGTTCTTGCAGCTACTTAACCTCCAGAGCTACGAGATGACCCCGACTGTAACTGGGTCAACGAGCAGTGCTGGGAGATCCAAATGACCCGTGTGCACCAGTGTCATGGCTGAGAGGAAGTGCTTCAGGATAGAGGCTGAAAATGTCTCAGACAATATCCGACATCTGGTGATATTCAGCTTGTGCTCTATAAACGAAAGAGCATTGATAATTTTCTGTATGGTCAAAGATTGACACATCCATTTCTTAAATCCATCAGGGGCAGGGAAGCACTTTCTGACAAGATCCTGCATTACTGCAAATCTTACACTGCATATGCAAATAAAAGGCATATGATTATGGCTGCAAAATTTATAATAAAGCAAAGAAAATCTTTCTGTTCTCATCCAGGCCTCCACATTCAAAACACTCCACCTGGTAGCCTATTTTCATCTCAGATAACCAAAGCTTGCTTAATTTAATTTTTTTTTTAATGTGCACACTGTCATGTGTTTATTATCTTATATTTTGCAGCATTACTAAATTGTAATTGGTCTATATAAAAGGAGTGTCCTTGAATAAATAACTGAAGTCATATGTCTGAGGACTGACCCTTCACGTAGACGGTGGTGAGAAACTCCTCTGCAGCTGTTAAGCCACTTGTCTTGGCCTTTCCTACATCACTTAAGCAGAGTGTTGCTCTCTTTTTCTTGCATGTTGACTGGCTTCTTAACCGCTGGAGATTTTGTTAGGTTAACAAATAGGTCTCCTTTCCCTCTCTGATGTCCTTTGAGCATTTTATTGCCATTTGGCCAGCCGCTCTGGAACCGCTGAGGGAGTGGAGTGTGATGGAAATTCCATATAAAAGAAAATAAACCAAACTTACTTTAACAGCAACATTGTGAGAGAGGAGACTGCATTGTGGATGAGAGATGCAAAGGATAATACACTTGACACGTGGGGGAGGCGGTGCACATACATTATGAGTTTTTATGGCGGAAAAAACTACTCACCATTTCATTTTTCCCCCCTCTGTGATAACAAGACCGTTAACTCCTCTTCGCTTTGCCTCTTTCGCCTGTTTCTTTTTGCTTCCTATTTGGGCTTGTTGTGCTTCCTCTCACTCCCTGTGTGGTCTGCTTGATGAGCAGCAGCGTGGCTTCAAGTTAACAAAGGCCAGTGTTGCAGGTATGGGTCATTTTTCTTTTGGCCACAGCTGTGAGAGGAAAAACCTCAAAACCACCTCGTTCTAAAAGTCACTGTTGAGATTTTTCTAGATGACTAGATGATTTTACATTGACTGGATTAATGTCCCACAAACATAAGAATAGAATCCCCATGTGTTACCCATGGAAATAAAAGAAGACATAGTGGCCGGGAAGGTCATCAAAATCCAACTTTAAAGTTGTCCTGAATGTTGGTGGACAGACAGAAAAGCTGCTACACTTGGGGAGTTACAGATTTCTGTTTGGAAATTTACCACATTCACATCCGCATTTTTTATTCAAATCCTAGTCCGTTTGCTCAGAAAGTTTGCTTCTTTTGGGGAAATGTGAATGTGCCAAGCAAATTCTGATTCAGATTAAAGAAGCGGGCTCGGTCTGCCTACAAACGCAGGTCGCGGTTGGTATCAAGCACACTAAATGCAGGAAGTAGAATACAAAACAAGGTACTTCCTGAATTTGGCAAAGTATTGCATTGTGGGTAAATACATAATACGATTGCGTTAAGAGCCCTCCGCCTCCTCTGTTGTTTATACTGTGTCATTGTTGCAGTGTATTTCTGCAAAATATTGCATAAGACCAAAATAAAAACCTAAAACAGTGATAGTTTCATCTCCATGTTCAGCTCACAAGAAGAGGAAGCAGAGTTTTCTTCTTTATGCGATCTTCGTCACTATTTTGCCAAATACTAGTGCAGCACCTGTGATGGACAGGTGAGCTGTCCAGGGTGTACCCCGCTTTTCGCCCAAAGACTGCTGGGATAGGCTCTAGCTTCCAAGCGACCCTTAATTGGATTAAGAGGTTAGGAAAATGGATGGGTGAACTAGTGCAGCGCCACCTTTGGTGAGAATGGGGACATATTATTCTACTGGTTTGGGTTGTTTGACCAAAGTGCAGCTTAAAAAATTATTTCTGTCCGCATGGACACACACTGACCTACAACCGAGCCTAGTCCCCAACTGGAATGAGTCTAATGGACTATCCTGATGTGAATGCACCCTAAAAGCAATAAAGGTTTAAAGAAACAAAATAAATAAAAGGTGACAGACATTCATCCAAAAAAGACCCCACTTGATATAGCTAATTTTCTATGGTGTTATAATATCCTTCATCAGATTAAAGTGTCTTTAAAAGAATATCAAAACATTCAAAAAATACATTAACTACTGGAAAGAAATAAAAAGTAAAACTTTCCTTGTGGACTCTGATGCACAGTGCACTTGTGGATTATGTGCCCAAAGGAAACTCCAGTGGAAAAGAAACAGTGACAGCTATACTATGCTGTGTATTGAAGAAAAAATATAAGAGTAAAAAGTTAACAATGAAGGAGCTATGAAGCTCAACAAAACCAAAACCATCAAAGATAGTTAGATAAATCAACAAAATCATGTTTGGAGAGCAAGGAAAAGATTAGTGTCATCTGCATAGTAAGGCATGGCGGCGGCAGCATCATACTATGGGAATATTCTCTAAGTGGCAGGTAAAGTGTTCTGAATCAAAGTAGTGATGGATGTTTCTAAATACAGAAACATTATTTAGGAAAAGAGTTTAAAGAGTTCCAGCTTTCAGTAAGACTGCTAAAACAGCAGTCAGTCAAACTTCTTGGGATGGCCGAATGAAAGCCCAGACCTTAAACTGACACAGGATCTGTCAGGCATTATTGGAAGCAAATGGAGGAATGAGAAAAAAATTGACAAAGAAAAAAATGACAAATCAAAACACTCACAGCTAAAACTCTATTTACAATGTCAACTTTAGGGATATTGGTCATATTGATCAAGTAAAATAGTCTTTTTTATTTCTGTTTTCCTTATGCATTTTGTGTTCCTTCAAAAAGAAAATCTGAGTTCCTTCTCCGTTATGAGATGTTATGAGATGTAGTACTGGACTGACCCATGCGTGGTGGGGATTTTGTATGTAAGCCACTTCCTGCATGTATATATATCATTCCCTGACTTTAAGGACATTAAGATCACAAGAAAAATGGTAAAACAACAGAAATTGGCATAGAATTTTTTAACCTATTCCTCAGTCTGGGGACAACGCTTTGCAACTGAGAGTTTGGAGGAGTCTGTGTAGAAAAACCAAGTGTAAAAGAACTTTCTTATCCTCCAGAATAATAAGAAACTCGAGCACTGGGATAAAGACAGATTAGTATTGATGTGGCCATTTTGAGCATGTGCCATAAGCCTTATTGACACTGATTTTGTTACTGTTTTCACCACCAGAATGGGGGGATTAAAGGTCACATCTGCAGGTGTAACAGCAGCATAATCTACTCCTCGTGTCTAAACTGGAATTTATCCCATTTTGTTTGAATCCATTCCCAAATTTTTCACCTAACAGCAAAAAAACATGATAATGAGCTAATTTGCCATATTCGAGGTATTTTTTTTCTACAAAAATGGGGAGACTTTCCATTGTGGTTATTTTCACTACTTCAACATTTGCATAATCACAGAAAATGGATTTATGGTATCATAGTAGCTGTGTGTAAATATTTTTTGGAGAAGTAAGAAACAAGTTGTAAATATAACACTGGGATACTGTCAACGTTTAAGCAGCTTAGGTTACTATGAATTTCTTATTTACTCTTATTTGAAGTCTTGTTTTTGGCTTGCTAGAAAATGAAATACTAACTTCAGAGCGTACAGTGACATAATGCTGGGCATGTGTAATAGATATTTCAGCAGAGGTTTGGGCTGGCATGGTGCACACTGTCAACATCATCAGCACTTAGGGGCTATTGGAAAATACATCTGCTGAATGAGATGTAGAGCAGCGTGTCTGGTGACAGTGGCTTTGGAGGCAGACGGAATAAGTGTGGTCAGACAGTGATCCTTAAATCACAGGTCCAGGAAGTGATGACTGTTTAGTAGATTCACAATAACGCTCATTTCATTAAGCTCCACATGGGTCTTCACGCGTGATTGTGCATCTCTAAAGGACACAAGTCAGTATGAAGTAAAATAAGCATGTCTTTATGCAGGATGAAGCCCTGAAAAGACTAAAATTGCAAGATAGAATCTTGTGGCGAAGCTTTGCGGAGATTTACCATAGGGGATCCAGCTGTACCGTTTACAACTAGTTGGGGTGCAAATCCGAGCCAATTTCCAAAACCACTCGACCACAATTGTTGAATATAGTTTTCCACCCTGACTAAAACTGTAAAAACAAGCCACGTTCACGTCCCGCAGTCACAAATTCACAATAAAGATTTCACACTGACAAGCTCATTGTCAAATCTGATACAGTTAGACCCGTCCAGACAACTATTCAGTGGATCATGCAGTTGAGAATATACCGTCTCTGAGGAGTGATGCATGTGCACTACAGGACATGTGTTTTCTGAGGGATTAGCTGATGGAGGTATTCACAACCTTTGTATTCACATGACTTATGTGGTCGCATTTACCTGTCCCGCTACTTTGGAAAGACATTTGTCAGCATTTGCGATCTTGAATTTCTTTCATGGTTTGGGAAATCCAATCAATGTTCATCCAGCTGTTCAATGTGAAGCATCAATCATCACTCTCATGCCAGCATAGCACAGCCAGTCGCCAGTTAGCAGAACATAAATATAAAAAAGTGGGGAAAAAAAAGCAAACCTGGCTCTGTGCACCAGTAACTAAATCCACCTACCTCCCAAACTCCCTAATTAAAATCATATTTCCGCTTTTGCAGCCCTTATGGTAAGCTAAAATCACAAGGTTAGGAACTGGTTATGGTTTCAAACAAATACACAGCTGTTGGTGTTATTTATCTTTTCATCTGTTTCTCAGCAAGAAAACAAATGAAGGCATTTTATTTTCTAAAAAGCAAATGAAACGTGGATTAACATATGAAGTACAGTCAAATTTTGAAACTGCAAGATTCAAAATAAACTTTGGCACTTTGCAAAAAACAAAAAACTTCATTGTTTTTGTTTGTGAAGCGTCAACACAGGAAAGCGTGAATGAGGAAAAAAAATCTGCTTTTACACAGGCATTGCAGGAATCTCAAGTTACCATGGTGATTCTTACAGACAAAACACCCAACAGACATAACAGACAAGATCTACCATGGCACAATGCGATCAATGTTCACACTGGGAAATGATAAATCAAATGAGGAGGAACCTAAAGAGAGAAAATAATGATGTAGTACAAGATAGAATTAATGGCAAAGTGCAAGATAGTGCATGTGTTTAGAAAATCTGACAGAAAAATAAACTTGCTCAAACAGGGTGGAGGTAGAAAAAGCAGGGCGTTTTGCAAACAGAAAGATGAGGCAATGTCACAGGATCTTTTGAAACCTTACAGATGGGAGCTGTGGGAGCTCGAGGACAATGGAGAGTATGAGAGCATAAAATGGAGAAAACCCAGCATTGGCCTGAAGGCTTCACTCCTCTGCAGAGATTTTGGCCACAGTCCTGCCATGTGTCACTGGCTACACAGTGAAAGTGTTTTTCATGCAGAGATGATAAGATCCAGTTTTGATAAGTGCTTTGTTTGACACAGACACAAAGAGGATGTGAGGTTTGGGTGCCATGGCTTAGAAAAGAAATAAAGAAAACAAAAACAAAAAAGGCCATTTGACATCAGTGTATCTTTATGTTTGCTAGAATTCATTCAAATATTTGTATATATTGTTGATTTTACTGCTGCATTAGTGAGAAAATGGTAAATAGCTGCATTTTAAAGCTGCTGTTAAGGTGGAACATAGTTTGGTCGGACACAGTGTAACAGACCAATGGGGTTGGTTTGTTTTGTGTGTTATTCCTTTGCAGAGTGGTGGGTGGAGTTCATCAGGACAATCGGGAGCACCTGGCCAGTCCTCCGTCATACTTCATCAGTTTAGTCCGATCCCCCCTTCCTTCCTTCCTTTCCTTCTTTCCCCTTTACCGTTTCCTTTGGATTTGTTGGGAGTGTTGTGTTGTTTAATAAGTTCTATTATTTTTTGGGTCTGTAATTCTGCCTTCTTACCATTTCTTTCAAGCCAGGTAGTGACACCAGTAATCGCTACGTAATCATCCATCCCATGGATACTGATGCACCACTGAACTATGGGTTCGCCATGTTTCAATGTGAACATCTTGGATCTTTCTTTGACGAGCAGAACTACATATTAGCTTGTTTCTAAAAGCAGCTGACCTGTGCACTCACCTGAGGACTCTAAGACTATTTTCACCCAGCAGCTAATTCTGTACTTAGCCTTTAAACTACTCTTTCTACTGCTTACTCTTGTTCTGTTTTCATTGTATTTTGGAAATAGTCAATTTTTTTTTTTACTAGACAAGGTATGGAAATCAATAATTTTAAGTTGTTCATTGTGGGACAGCTTTTCATACTCATAAATATTGTGTTAATTTTGATTTTGGACTTATAAATGTAACATTAGAGGAATCCTATATATGGTTCAGTTTTATTCCTTCCTTGTAATACAATATAAGATAAAAGAGTGTAAGCACTTATCAGCAGCATATTAGCAAACACCTGGTCATTTGGTCACACCATTCCTCTATTTGAAGTGTTGTTCTTTGTCACCGCTGCTTCCTGGACTTCCAGAGAGGCTTGTGTCAGCGTGTGAATGCATCTGTTGTTGTGGAAGAGCAATGCAGGGCCCACACAGATCTTCATACAATCTCTCTGCTCTCCATCATTGCTATTAGAAATTTGATGTCTTTACCTTCCACAGAGAAGTGGAAAAAAGAGAATTTTCCAAGAAGGAAAGCTGAATAATAAACCATCACTGCTGCAACAGATTCACAGATGCAGATGGGTAACAAGCTGTTTGACACACTGACAGAGCAAACACCAGCACAAAGTGACCTCCTGAAGGGAAACTGTTGACCATAACCCCGAACCAGACGTTTATGAAGCCATAAATCCCCTGCTCAGTTATTGCTGAGAGCCATTTCTTATCTGCTCTTCAGACTCTGCAGAGGAGGAGAGAAGCCACGGTGGGCAGCTGTGTGTAAACACATATCAACTGACTTTGTAGTTAAAGGGACCCACCAGAAGTTTGCAAAGGACCCGAAGGGTGGACGGGCCCGACAAAGAGAGCTGTGACAGACTTGTAAATTCCCACACATGCGCCCACACAAACATAATCAGAGCTCAAATGTTGTTCAAAGTAACAGCACAGATGCAATTTAATTTAGTTTATAAAATGTATGTTTTGCATCAGGTCAACTAAATAGCAGATTTGGTGGTCTTTGGGGGACCGGCATGCAGTTGTGGGAAAGATGTTACAGTTGATCACAGTTTAGCTGTTTAACATGCTAAGATCTTCACCGAGAAGCCTGAGCCAATTGTCGGTCAGTTTTTACAACAACCCAGTGATAAGATGTCTTTTCAGACTGGACCAAAAAATTCAAAATTACAGACTTTACCAACCATAGCAAAAAGCGGTTGTGACGCTTAAACAGTGTTCAGGTCTGATGGTCTTGGAAATGGTTTCCTTTAAAGTTATCACCCAAAGGAGATCCAGATGTCTTTAAAATCAGGTCAAAATTTCCTGGAATTTCCTTTAGTGCACTTGTTACAGACACAAGATTTGACATATAGCTTCTGTCACAATGCTGTTAAAAGTCAAAAACATAGACTAGTGTTAAAAAAACGAAATATTTGGGATTGTGGTATGAACAGGCAGTTAAGATGAATCCCGAAGACATTCTGAGTTTTTAGTCTCATTCTTTATGGAAAAGAAACACAGAAATTTGAGAATTATGAATTTGCCTTGGTGAAAAATAACCCAAATAAAACTATCACACACATTTTCCTCTCAGCCCAAGTGATTTTTTTTCTTTAACAGATCAGATGTCAGCCTCTTTCATCTCATTGAGTAGGGACCTGCCATTCTCAGTGACTTTGACAGCATTCGGCTGCGACTGGGGAAGGAAAATAAAGATTTCTGGGGAGGTTTGATATGGCGAGAGGAAGCTTGGATGGACAGGGAGGGAGCAGATGAAGGTGGAGGACATGAAGACAGAATAAATAAAAATAGGTGAGGTGAAAGGATTAGGGCGAATAATGGGTCCAGGACATTGACAAGAAGATGAAAGAGCAAAAAGAGAAGCAGAGTAAAGGAAAATGGAGAGGGTTAATGGAGAGAGGAAAAGCAGAGGTTGTAGGTTAGAGGGACCAGAGTGATGGTTTTAGCAGACTCAGACAGAGGAGACAGGGGGACAGAGAGAAACAAAAAAAAGGCTTTCTGCTGCACAGCTTAAGCAAGAGACCTTTGTATGGTTATCCTGCTTGTCTGTGTGCCATTGACTGTGGAGGAGTTACAGTATACAGGAAAAAGAAAAGGAATGATGAAAGTGTATAAATGAATAGATAAAGAATTTAAAAAAGAAAGGTAACTTTAAAAAAGAGATGTACTTAGATGCACTTTGCTGTTGTAAATTGTAGTAAGTTGTTGTCAAATTTTAGCAATATGCTGCCCTCTATTGGACAGTAAAGGTATCGCAACTTTAAGCTTGCACTCATTTCTGCCACAAGGGGTCGCCAGAGCTGCAGCTACGATGTTGCCCAAAGAATTCAGAAGTACGCAAGTTTACTAGGATGAAGATTGAACATATTATCTGGTTTTATTTCACATACTGGGCAAAGATTAACAGAATAAAAGTGAAGGAAATGTAGAAAAAAAAAAGAAAAGAAAAAAATGGGGACAAAACTAGTTTATCTCACATACTTTTAGCCATGCTTTAATTTGCATTCCAAAATGACTTTTAAAAAACTTATTCAGTATTACAATACAAATAACAAAAAACATTGGGACTCTGAGTATGCATAAAAACAACAAAAAAAAAACAACAACAAACAATTTAAGAAAGAAGCAGTCAAAAAAACAAACAAATAAAAACAAAACAAAAAAATAAAAGTAGAAAGATTTGCAAATTTTACAAACCTATATTTTACTTCCAATAGAACATAAAACACATGATGCTGAAATTGAGACGTTGTAATACTTCATACCTCAAAACAATATATTGCAAAAAAAAAAAAATTAAAGGTGATGTCCGTCAACAACTGTCTGAAAACATCTGGGTAGTGAGGAGGTCAGCCGCTGGACTTTTAGGAGAGGAAGGTTGTCCCATTTGTGCCTGAAGCAGGATTCTGTCTGCACAACCGTTCTGTCTATATGCTGTATTTTTCTATTTCATGACACACCAAATCTTTTCTATTTATGGCATTTTTTGACCGAAGGCAGACCAGTCGTCAACTGGGTACTTCTCCTGCACAGCCATGATGCTGTAATGGATAAAGTAAGTGGATTACCATCATCTTACTGGTATATGAAAGACCTTTCTTGAAAAAGATATCTGGATGGGGGCAAGTCGACAGTGCTGCCACAGATGTATACGCTACCTACACAATAGACCAAAATGCAATCTCATACCATCAGAAATGCAGGGTTTTAAATTATCCACTATCAGTCTGTAGAAAATGGTAAAGCTTTCCACTTTTCATGAGACTTTGGCAATGCAAAGATAAGAGCATTTCTGCACGGTATCTTATTTGCATGAACTATGTTCACAGACAGTAAGTTATGGAAATGTTCCTGGACCTGTTTCCAGAAGAAAAAACATTCCTGTTTTTAATGCACAAACATCACAAACATCCAGTTTGACCATTAGTGTCGTGACGTCTCTCTGGAAAAATATTTGCCCTGATTCTCTGAATCGTTTATGACACAGTAGATGGTGGGGTTTGCAAAGTCTTGGGAATTTTCTATTCTACTTTTGTTCTATTCTATTCTACAGTCAGTAGAGGACATCATAGATGCTGGTCAGACTGCTGCAAGTCCAGTTGGACACAGGTGTTGCCTGGTAGTGCAACAGACAAAGATTTTATTTGTTCCCTTCCCTCCCTGCAATAGTCCCTTTGTTAAAATACACAAACAATAAATCCCACAATATTTGAACTGGGCAACTGGTGAATAGCAGAGTTACACTAACAATGAGGAAATTTAATTTGAAACTCTTCCTCAGTTTCTTATACGTTCAGTCACATTATTGACTTATTCCCACTTAATCTAAGCGTGAAAGGCTCCTTCAGTTGTTTTTGATACCGATCACTTTTCCACTGTTTTGTTGCTGCTGTCGAATTAATAATTGTGGAAAAATATCAATGTAAATTCAATTCAATTCAATTCAACTTTATTTATATAGCGTCAAATCACGGCAATGCCATCTCAAGACGCTTTACAGACAGAGGGGAAAACATAATGAAGGCCAATTCATAACAGCCTATATAAGGAAACCAACAGATTGAGTTGAGTCCAACTCAATCTCCCATCCTGAGCAAGCACACTGGCAACAGTGGGAAGGAAAAAACTCCCTTTTAACAGGAAGGAAACCTCTGGCAGAACCCGGCTCAGGACAGGCAGCCATCTGCCTCTGCTGTGTGGGGGGAAGAGGACAGAAAGACAACAGACAACAGGAACTGCTACTCCCGGCCAGGGAGACCTGCTGAGACAGGAGACATACATGTTAATGATGCAACAATGTTATGGGGGGGTAAAAGAAAGAGATAAAGAGAAAAAGAAAGAAGATCAGTGTATCAGGAAATGTCCCTCAGCAGTCTAAACCTATAGCAGCATAACTAAGGGATGCTAACCATCCCTAGCTGTAGGACTTATAAAAAAGATAAGTCTTCAGCCTAGTCTTAAAGGTGGGGAGGGTGTCTGCTTCCCTAACACTAACTGGGAGCTTATTCCATAAGAGAGGGGCCTGATAACCAAAGGCTCTGCCTCCTGCTCGGCTCTTTGAGACTCTAGGAACCACAAGTAAGCCTGCAGTCTGCGAACGAAGTACTCTACTTGGTATATAAGGAACAATGAGGTCTTTGATATATAGTGGTGCCTGGTTGTGGAGGGCTTTATATGTAAGGAGAAGGATTTTAAATTCTATTCTAGATTCAACAGGCAGCCAATGAAGAGAGGCTAAAACTGGAGAAATATGATCTCTCATGCTGGTTCTGGTCAGGACTCTGGCTGCAGAATTCTGGATCAGCTGAAGGCTTTTCAGGGCATATTTAGGACAGCCCAGTAATAGAGAGTTACAGTAATCTAGTCTCGAAGTAACAAAAGCGTGAACCAGTTTTTCTGCATCACTCTGAGACAGAATGTCCCTAATTTTGGCTATATTATGTAAATGAAAGAAGGCTGTTTTAGTAACCTGCTTAACATGTGGGCCAAAGGACAGGTCAGGGTCAAATATTACTCCAAGGTTTCTCACTGTAGCACTGGAAGCTAAAGTAATGCCATCCAGGTTCATTACAAAACCGGGAAATTTAGCTCTGAGTTTTTCAGATCCAACGAGAATTACTTCAGTCTTATCTGAGTTTAAGAGGAGAAAATTTCTAGACATCAATTTCATCTAAGTAGAGAAAAGTATACAAACCCCTAGTATTTCTATAACTAGTAACAACTGTGAAAAAGAAATAAATGAGTAAGATGACAATCAGGTGTAAGACGTATACCTGAATAAATCCATATCCGAGCTTTACACCTCATGTTTGTGAAAGAGTATAGTTGTACGAGCAAAGAATATTTGTAAAGACCTCCAGTAAAAAGAGTAGTCAGTGCTCATCAGACTGGAAAAATGTTTCATAACCACCTCGTAAAAATTTGTTCTCACTCAGTCACCACAACATTAAGGTGTGTAATGGTCTGCATGTCCCACAGGAACCCACTGTTACTTCTGCACTACTTAAGGATTTCATGCATGAGCACATAATCACAAGGACGCTTAACAACAATGTTGTGCACGTAATAACTGCGAGGGGAAAATATAACTTTGGTTTCGGTTATATAACCTATTTTTTAAGTAATTAAAACAATGTATTCTTCGACATGAACACGGGCGTGTCTGTGAAACACGCCGATGGTGGTCTTATGGATTTGGACTGTTTGGCTGCCTCTTAGCAAAAAGAGCTTGTCATCATTTGTCACATTACGACTGCTGTCTTTTGATCCATATGTAGAAGGCTCGGGCTGTATGATATGTGGTGGTTAGCAGCATCACCTCAGAGCAACTGGATTAGGCTCCAGCTACCGCACTCTAAGCAGCCATGGAGACTGAAATAATGTGACTGGCAAACAATAAACCAACTACCGTAAGTTGTTGTTGCAGAAAATATATAATGTCTCAGATTTACTCAGAGATGAAGGCAATTTCTGAAGAAATGTTCTTTATATTTCCTTCTTGTGGATGTCACCTCAAAGCAGGGATTATCAACACTGGTTCTCGAGAGCCAGTGTCCTGCAGGTATCAGATGTACCTATTCTGCAACACTTGATTCATATAAAATTTATCTCCAACAAGTTCTGTTCAAGCCTGTTAATGACCCATTCATTTTAATCAGGTGTGTCGCTGCAGGGCCCACCGGTGCTGGTAAACCCTGCCTTAAGGTAAGCCTGACTGTGGTTTTGCCATTATTAAGTGGAGCAATGCAGGTTGGTCTGCTACCCTCTGACAATTCTACACCGCCAGTTTTGCTGGTTTTAGTCTTGTCTTCAGCTCTAACCATTGGTGTTTCAAGACTATTGAAAATTTGTGAATGGAAAACTGGCTTGAAAGATGAGATCTGAATTATTCTGCTGAAAACTTAAATAAGAATAAAGTTCAGCAAAGAAAGATAATGACTGTCATCCAACAAATTATTGTGACCTGAACCCAGTCGTGTTGGTCATTTGTATTTCCTTCAACATGTTGAGCTCAGGTTTAGACGTAAAAGGTGTCAGTTCACCATGTAAACATCCATGTTCTGATGACAGTCAAACCTCTACAACTTCCTCCTGTTATGACTTTATGTCTTCAACCATAATCTAATGTCAACGGTGTCTGCTTATAGCAATTTTCATATCAAATATATGAGTTAAGACGCTTTCACAAGTATTGAATTATGTTCCCATCGCTGTTTATTTTCTTCCTGACTGATTTGTATTAAATCAGTTATAAAGTAAAATGCAGAATTGTTTTTTGCCACGGACAACAACTGCACACTCTGAAATGTGTGGCATGTCTTAGTCTGACGTATTTCATTTTCTTTTTCCCAGAATACCCCTGTCACCGTTAATCCGCCTGACTAATCAGTGTAACCATGACTGCTCTGAAAAACTGCCACAGCTGTCAGTTGGTAAATACTAATTATCAAGCTTTAATCGTGGATTTCTGGTGCTAAGTTTCATGTTCTGGACATCTCTGCACATTTTCCACAGGCTGCTAATGCTCTGCGTGTGTGTGTGTGTGTGTGTGTGTGTGTGTGCGCGTGTGCGTGTGTGTGTGTGTGTGTGTGTGTGTGTGTGTGTGTGTGTGCAGACTTCATGCTTCCAAGAATAAATATGTTTTACAGCTGTCAAACACAACATTGCTGCTGATGACCAAATGTTCTGCTAAAGAGTCTTTTGATGCTTTGGCTGTCCACACAGATAAAACAAAAGCATAAATAACACCAGACTCTGAAGCAAACAGCTCCCCCCCCCCTCCTCCAGTTCTCTGAAAACGCTTGTGGTTCTTTTTGCAAGACTGCCACCACACTTGCAGCAACAGCTGCTGCCGTCATTAAAATATACCCATCATGACGCAGTCAATTTGTCTTTTGTTCAGTTCTTGTCAGTTTTTGTCTTTAATCCACTCCTCTGACAGAACAGTCCCCCCCCCCCCCCCCCCCCCCCCCCCCCCCCAGCCAGCCAACGCTTCATTTGCCACATCCCAAACGGAGCAGGGTGGCAAGAAAGACATAGTTGTGTGACACAATTAGAATGGATACGTTTCTGAAAGGAGGTTGTTCAGTGGTCACAATGTGACATAAAGCGTCCTTCTATGAGCCCCGATGAGGAACAAGAACAGGGGCAATAGGTCACAACCTTGGTATCGGCTTTTTGGTGGGGGGTGAGGAAAGAAAGGGACAAGACAATTGAGCACTCTCTCCCTGCACTCAGGCCCAGCAGCCCTCCTCCCACTCCTCGTCCCCCCCCCCCCCCCACCGCCCCAGCAACGCCACATCCCATTGAATAACGGACACTCTGATCAAAGGGGCATTCCTGCTCTCCGTCTCTATCTCTCAGTACTCGGTCAACTGGAGCGAAGGATGGAGGACATACTGGTTATGACACAATGGAGCCTCACGCTGCGTCAGTTATGTGTGCGCATGTTAAAACATCCTCCGCTGCGCCGAACGCAGACACGCACTCACGTACAGCAGCACACACTGTACCCATCCTAAGCCATCTTGCTCTGAGCTCATGACCCCAGAGCAGGTGGTGTGAGAGCAACAATTGCTGGAGTCTGGCTGGAATTTGTTCTTGGCCAGCTGTGGAGACGTGACCAACGGCAAAGCTGCGATGAAAACGAGTCAGACTGGGAGTGGAACTGGTGGACCAGAGTGTGTCACAAGAAGCAAGAAGCAATGAATCAGGTGAAAAAGTAATTTAAGGAGTCAGAATGACATCAGAGACTGGAACACATGGAAAAACTGAGTGTACCAAGTGACTAACAGAGAAGTGAAGAAGCAGAACCTGGATTATCATCTTATGTCTTCTCTTCAGACTACAGACACACACACGCACACACACACACACACACACACACACACACACTTACTATTCTATATTGTTATATTTATATAAATGACATGAAGGCAACTTTTCCACACTGTATCCCAATCTGTTGCCCATTGACAGATGCAGTAGAATTCAACCCTGCCAACTTGAACAGATTAAAGAGAGAACAGAGGATGGATGATGTTCTAATAACCCCGCTTTAGATCTTCTGCTAAATAACATGGAGGGAATGGAAATAATACCCACCTAATATAAATATCTACTTTCCATCTAGACATTGATGATGGGGACATGTGCTTCCTAAAAGGTGGCATTTGATCATTTCTGCAAAGCTGATGCAGGAAAATCGTAAACACCCTGTCCCACAGTATCATCAAACCCTCTGAAATCATGACCAGCTGTAGGGTTGTTGCAAAGACGACTTCTCCTTGCCTTGTCTTCTGCTTTTCCTGCTCCACAGGCCCAATTAACAAGTTCCTACTTTAAATTTCAAAGCCTACGCCAAGCTAACACGATAACATCACCTGGGACATTTGTCTCCCGTGACAACACCAAAGAGCTACAGTAAATATTACGCAACCATTTTTTTTTCCAGGCAGAAAGGTCTGCTCCGTAGCTGGGAAATCAGTTTTGATGTGCAAAACGCAACTCCCCAGGAGAAATATTGATGAGGGAGCTGAGAGTGGGGAAAAGTCTGTCAACTCAACCAGACCATGAAACTTGATGACAACTACCTTGAATGCCTGTCAACACACACCTTTTAAACCACAGGAGCTGTGGTGTTTCTCTGCGACACAGAAATACACCCAGTTACATACAATATCCTTTTTCTTCGCTCTGACATACAACACATCCAACAAATATTCATTTTCTGTTTCTCTGACTTCCTCTCTGGGCTTCACACCATGTAAGTTATGCTTCCACCATTTTTGTGCCGCACTAAATACACATTTTTCCACTAAGGTGAGACAGAGTGGGCAGGGATGTTGAGTGTTCTTTGTGCTCACAGGGATTTCATGGTGCAACGTTGTGTTTTCTCATTAATTGCATTGTGAATGTGTTGAGGATGTTTGGACTTTTAAAACGTTTTTCTTGCTGTTTTTATCGGTTGGTTCTAAAAACAGTTGAAAATGTTTTATTTGCTTCATTCTTTATCTTTGAGTTGAATTATTTGTTGTTTTAGCCTAAACATTTAATCATAAAATCAGCTTCACTCACTGCAATAATGGCAAGTTCAGATTTTTAATACCGCTAATAATTTAGTTGTTCATGCAACAAACCAAACTTGTGCTGGCAAGTACTCATACTTAGTATCCATAAAAGTGTTCAGATACAACCTGATACCACTGCGAGAATACTAGGGCTGTCAGAATTAATGTGGGAATGGAAAGACATTAATTTGTAGAATTAATGCATTGATTTTTTTTTTTTTATTGCACTGATGCACAAACAACAACGTTTTTCCTCATGCCATATTAAAAAATCAGATTTTGGCATTTCTGAGTGAGAGAAGTTGACTTTTGACATGAAGGTGCTTGTGTGAACGTAATCCACTAAAAACCCCTTTATTTGCTTTATTTCTGAAGATTGTGACTTTTTTAATTAGAGGAGGAACACAGTATAGTGTGTTTAATATATCACACAGTTAACCACTCAGATTGGACATTCTGATCCACAGGGGGATTCAAGCTTGCTGTCAGGATGGTATTGGACCATGAATACTGGAAGTAGTCTGTAGTAAATCCTGCTCTTTGGGGGAGAGCGTTGTCATCTTGAAAGCCATTGGTTGTAGAATCTCATCTTGATATCTCTCCACACTGAGATTTCTCCTGATTATCAGCATTTGTGTTTCTAGAAGATCAAAACAAAAGTCAGCCGAATAAACCGTTTAGCATAGGCGGAGAAGATGAAGCCAGTTTTCATGGGAGAAACCCACATAGTTAGCTGTGCTGCTGATCTTATAAATGCAGTTTTCTTATAACTGTGGTGCCATAAAAAGGAAATAGTCAGGCTTTCCAATAATTCAGGATATGTAGCCAAGAATTATTGTTACACCAATGAAATAATCCACCAAGCACCAATTTCCACAATTTTTATGCAACATTTAGAATTTAATGCAATTGTTGTGTAACGATATGAAGCTGGATCTTTCAACCTTAGTTGCAGTATAAGAAAGACAAATTCTCAGGTCATTCGATTAGGATCTATGGCATCTGAAAGTGTCATTTCCTGCACCAGAGTGACTTGGGCTGGGAGGATTTTGTTGTATATGCAGCGAGGTCATCACACAGGGCAACCAGTGTCTCCCTCCTGCTAGGGCTGGAGTTTCCTGTCACCACCTGATTCAGCATCTCACATCTGGCCTGAATTAGCATGCTAATGGACCCTGGAGCCTGCCAACAAGGGGGCTGAGGCAAACAGATCCCCATGACACACAGACTAATGCAGCTAGACGGACGGCCCACAGGACCGCCTCATATGTTCCACAGAGGGAATGCAAAACATCCTGCTCACAGGAGTGCCGTGAACATCTGGGCCGCAGATGTACCGTCAGCAGAAAGGAGGCTGCTGCACGGTTCCGCATGCGTGCTTGGATGCTTGTGTGTATGGTGACTGTGTGTATCCATATTTACACAGAGCACACATTACACATTTGTTTTTTATATGGTGGCTGTGCACACGTGTGTCTATGTATGTAACCAAATGGGCCGTAGCACAGGGAGCCCTTTTGTGGGTGGAAGGAGAGAAGATCAGAGGCGTAACGTTGCAGGAGTAAATACAATCAGCCATTGAGAGCTGGTTTCTATTTAGAAAGGCGTGGAGGCTCAACATCTATGGAGCACAGGAGTTTCAGGTCAGTGGAAGACAAACACACAGATGGTTAAAGATGGTCTGACCACTACATAAACTCTTTCTAAAAACAAAAAAGGGGAAGGAAAAGGAGAATAAATCAAGAGAATGCATTATAAATAAATATGAGTGAGGGGAAAAAGAGGGTCTATGTGCTGTTTATTCACATTAAACAGCAGACTGAACATGACGTAACACTGAAGAGATCTTCAAGCAGGGAAATCTGGTGCACGAGAAGGACAAGGTGGGTATCCTGCTTCACCCCGAAGTCCATGAAAATAAAAGTCTGTTAAAACATTATGAGAGTAGATCAGTATTTTCAGCATAACACTTCTTAGAAGTGGATTCTGTATGATAGTGAAGAAGAATGGGAGCCGATAACTCGTGACTTTTCTCATGACTGAAAATGTCTATAAATGGCATGATGTTTAAGAATCTAAAACTTATCTGTGGATGAAGGTCTTGTCTATTTCTCAGATATGCATACTCAGCATTATGCAATAAGAGGGTCAGTGATCTCTCTTGATATCCGTTAGATCATGCATTATAACATATAAAGGCTTTTCAGACACTAGTCTCATGCATTCTTTCTATTCCATATCACACCATTATGTATTTTTCCACTGAAATAGTCTAAGCTGTTACTGTTTTGGTCAGTGTGCTGGCAACCATGTGTGGCAAACACGTAACAGTTTGAACAATGAAAAGCAGGAAGTTCAGGGTATTTGCAGATCTTAAAAAGGCTCAGAGGACTTATATGTTCCATATAGACGTAAACTTAGAAGGCCTTTGAGTGTACTAAAAGTGTTCAATCTAATTTACAAGCATCTCTAGTATTTTTCTCTAGCCTACAGACAACAATGTTTTTTTTATAAATGCTTTTTTTAAATCAGACTGTGGGAGGTTTGGAGGCGTTATAGGCCAATAAACCAAAGCAGCATTATGATCTGACAGTGGATTGTGTTGCAGAGGCTGATTGAGCTGTTTTCTAGAGAAGCTTCAGTCTCCAAGAGGGATTAGATTTTAAATCAGAAGATGGATCAAAGTAAGAAGATTGTGGAATCTAATGGAAAAAATCTAGATGTGAATAAGAATGCAAGCTGACCAAGATGTATAGTGTAATAAATCAAAAACATAATGTGATGTTGCTTAAATAAGTGAGATGAACTGCTCAGGTCATATGTAAGGAGTCACCAAAGAAAGTTTTTAAAACCGTCCTGCAGTGATTTGCACTTTCAGCAAGGATGTAGTGCCAGTTCTGGCCGCTGGGTGGCGCTTGTGCTCTGCTTTTACTCTGCTGTCCTCAGAGATTCTCTCTGCAGAGGAGCTTTTTAAAGTAATGTGTCCCGATTTCTGCCTGTGACCTTGTTCATATGACAGACAGAGTACAAATCAAGAGTAAAACACTGTATTCTTCACTTGCTATCAGCAGCTCAACAATTAAATTCTCAATTTTAGACATTTTTGTGATATATGTCTCTCGCATGTCAATACAAGCATGACAAAGGTGATACGAGGACACAGCACCAGAGCACATGAACTTCATGAAATATCAAACACTGACATTTACAAACACCCCTACAAGCATTTACATGTTCTTTACATATTCTGTATATATCAGATGCCTGATGTACTCTCATGAGTGTTTATGCTATCATATTCCTAACTGAACATTAAAGGATGCCTGAGGGTTATTTCCTGTAAATTTAGCACCTGTAGGTGCTCTGAATGACTGGAAACAGTTTCAGCTGAAACCCCAGTCCAGTGTGGCTCAGCAGGTGAACTTTCCTGGCATTGTCGTTGTTGTTGTCATCAGGACTCATTGCGCTACTGTTTCCCTTCCTCTTTGCTGAAGGTTTCTTTCCCCAGAGGCATACTCATGGTAGTGCTTGAAAAGTCCTGCAGGACACAGAAAAAAAAGGAGCAAAGTAAACACATTGACAGGAGGCTGTAAAAATACTGGAAGCCTTCATGAAGTGATTTAGTTTATTCCAGTAAGTCCACAAACAAAAACAGAAGTAGTAGATCATTATCAGACACACATGAAAAGACCTATTCCTTGTTAGATTTTGAGAAGATGAATTGGCTTTAAGGTCCCCTACACACCCCTCCTCTGAGTCTTTACGGAAACTTTTATCAGAGAAAAATCTGAAGTCTTTTAAAAGAAACCTACTGTCTCATTTTTAACACTAAATATTATTTTATCCAATTCATCTGAGCATGCTCAAGTTTAAACCTGATCACACAGCAACAAAGATTACAGTTTTGATTCATAAGTATTACGGTCATTACACTCGTACTGTGTGACATATAGCTGATTTGGTCCTGTAATTATGAGCAGTGTAGGCAAAATATTCAACATATGCAGTCGTTAATTGCCAATTCACCAGTTACATTGCTGAAGGATGTTCAGAGTTTCATCCGCAGATTCTGAATTAAAGGATGACGTTCTTCTCAGGATCATAACAAGTCATTGCTACTGCAGAGCATTTACACCCTTACGCGTATAACACAGACTGTTTAACAGGCTTAGACGTGATCAGGAGTGATATTTTCGGCTGCCTCCATCCACTGCTGCTATGTTAGGCATGCTAATATGAACCGTTATGTGATGTGACAATATCCATATACATCACTTACCTAATTACCAGTCTCATCTCAAGAACAAATATCTGTATAACATGACTGAGATGAAGCTGAGAGGAACATGGCTGAAAAATGACCCCTGACTTAGTAATTAGCTGCCCTTTATCAACAGATTGATGAATCTGTTATTCTCAGGAAGGATTGATTAGCCAGAGAACATGGCTAGTAAAAATCAATTGTTACTTTATTTTTTATTAACTGTTCGATTATGATTAAGTGGTAGTATCATTACCTCGAGCAAAATATGTCCTGCGAATAGCTAAACTGGCTAATTATATGATGGATAAGCATAACTTCTTTATGCTATGAATTTGGTAGAGGACAAGTTTGTTGCCTTTTGTGATACTAGCATTTTAACCCGATCGTGTAATCCAGCATCAGGAAATTTTTGCCCTTTTCATATGAGACCAGCCAAAGCCAGCCAGAGATCAGATTCACCGGTCTATGTACAGAATTTGCATAAGGCCTATTTAAAACAGCTGTTTGTGTTTTTAAATTTTAATTCAAGACTGGGTTTAACTCTCCCAGCAAACAGACCCAGTGAAAATGAGCATGTCAAGCCAGATGTCACACTTCCATCACTGCTGATCTGAGACAGAGTCGATAAATACCACTGAGTCATTTGACACAAGACTGAACACAGACCATTTCCACAAAGACCAAAGCCAGATGTTAGTGTGTGTTAATGGGTTTTTGTCCGGTGGGAAATTTGCTTGTATTAACCAGCTTCTCACTCACTTCATCTGCCTGACCTGCCTGGTGAACGGTGCGGTAGTGACAGCAGAGCTGTTGTTCTTACATCTGAAACAATGAGCTGAAAATGTCTAAAACTGTTGGCAGAGTCCGTGTTATTCAAAGTCCTACAAAGTGGTACTGATTGTGTGGAACTTTCTGGAACAAGGCAAATAATCTCTAAACAGCCGTATAAACTCTCCAGATTAAAATCAAAAGGAAGAAACAACAGAGCGGGAAATGCTCATCTGCTGAACAACAGCTCTTTGTGTGTTATGAGTGCTTGTCGTTTAAAGAAAGACTAAAATGAGCTACTTCCCAGCATGTTGTTTACACCTCTGTGGGACAGTTTTCTGCCTCTTCTCTCCTCTTGCTGAATGAAAGAGTAAGTGGGCTCAGGTAGTAATTACGCTGATGAATGATTACACTCTACCTTTCCGCCCACGTAACGTGTTGTTTTGATCCCCCTCCCATTTTCTGAAGCCCCTTTCTCCCCTCCCTGTTCCGCTGGATGTGAGCTGGCTGCTGCAGGCCTCTTTGTTTTTGGTAAGGAGATCCCCTGTTTATGTGGAGGTGGGTGTCCCTGGGTGTTCTTCTAAAACCACATCTTCTTTGATCCCTCCCCCCCTCCTTCTTTACCCTCGAGTGAGTTGGAGTTTGTGCATGTAGTTATGATTGGATCAACCATTAAAAAGCTATGTGAATTTCTGTGTCAGTGCATTTTAGCTTCAACATAATTCCATTGAGTCTGTGGTTTTGGAAGCTTAGGAGTTTAGGAATCTGTTGCTGGGAAAATTCGGGATTTTCATTGATGACAACACCTCAAATCTGTACATGCCTCACTTTTATGATATTTTTCTGTTTCTGACTGTTTATAGAAGTATGGTGAAATGTCGGCAGAAGCTGAAAATATCCGCCGACTACATGTAGAACAGATAACAATATACACCCCACATTGTTATCTGAGGTTAAGCTGTTAATGTAATGTTTGCATGATTATTCAAGCAGTTAATCAGACAATTTCAACATGAAGCACAATGCAGCAGCTTCTGTCATTACACAAACACAGAACCGTCCTTAAAGCACTTGACACCTTGGGCCCTCAGTACAACTTTGACTTGCTCACGCTGTATTAACCAACCAAATCTCTGAGGTAATCAGAAGCAGGTCTTTAATTGCAAGAATTAAATTCCAACGTGTCTTCAGTGACTTTGATCCACATTTCTGGAATAAACTACCCACATTCATAATTAAACTCAAAACTTTCATGTTTTCACAAATCTACAATAAATAATTGATTCCACTGGCATGCTGTTACAAACTCATAAAAAATGGATAGATTCTGCTTTTGCTGTTCCCCAAATCCCCAAAGTTTCATATTAAGTCATAGGTTTTGTGTAATCTCACTTCCTTCAAGGCTCTCCAGCTATTAGGTGAGAGATCAACTTTCCTCTGCTTATTTCCTCTTTACACAAGTCTGGATTCTCACTCTACAGACCAGCATTCTGTCATAAAGTACTGCGGGGTAACAATAAACACTCTTAATCAAGACTGATCATTAGAGTTTCTGTATTTGTGGGCAGAATTTGACAATGACTTCAAAAGCAGTGAACTGCACACTTCTTTTAACAGCAGTGATGAAGAAAATGCATGGTTTAGAAACATTTTCAACAAAGACATATGTTGTTTAGCAGCAGTATTCACCTTGCACAGTAAAAGTACAAAAATCTCTTCTGTATCTCACAAGGGATTTCTGTTGGTGGGTCAATAATTTACTGTCCAACTTCTCTGTTTATATTTTTAATGAAAAAAATGGAAATGACAAATCTTTAATGTGTCAATCCAGCATATTAAGGCTTTGTTATTTGTTAAGCACTTGTGTCATTTTTGTTTGAAGAAGTAAAACTGTATGTCTGGCAAGTTTGTCTTAAAGGGTTCAACTGAATCTTCCCCCAAAATAAAAACTGTGGCTCACAAAGAGGAAGAAAAAGAAGATGACTGCAAAAAGCAGGCGCAGTTGAAAAACATTTTTAGAGTTGAAAATGGATTTAGCATTAAGAAGAAATTGTATTCAGTCCTTTTAGTGAGGTTTGTTGTCTAACACCAGTCTTGTCTGGCCTTTTTACTCTCATACCTCCTCATAGACTGGGCCACAGCTGGACCGCTCCTACATACATGTGGAGAATTACTGTCAGACACAGCGAGCTATGGGATCAGGGGCCGCGAGCCTTTCCTGCCTCCCGAAGCCCTCCTAAACTGACCCCCAGCAAAAACAGCCGTGTTGTGGGAGTGGAAAATGATATGAAGCCCAGAGTCGCTGACCCCTGGTTCCAAAGGCAGTTCACAGGGAGTTGAGTGAGAGAAGCAGGACAGCTAGATAATTCCTCCCTTCCTCAGTGGGCTTGAATGTGAGCTTGCATACGGTATTATCCTCTACAATTACAGTACATGGAGTACAGCTAGAGAAAAAGCGGAAATCCTTTTTAAATTAGAGTGAAGTCAGCTTTTGGATGCAAAATGGACAGCTGCTCAATGGATGGCCTTCTATGTTAGCTCCTTTGTTTGCACTGAAGGAAAAATCTGTCTGCAAATGTGATCACTTTTTACAATCTTTTCTGCTGTATTTAGAGTTGACTGTTTCAAGTATTTTTTAAACAATGTTTTAAAGTTTAATCATCTAACAACTTCTTAGTTCGTGCATTACAGCTGTTTGAGTTAAATGAGCACTTTAGAAAGTAATGATGCTCATTGTGTCCCTCATCCTGTTTTGATTAGAAGCTCCACATACCAGCTAATAAGACAATTAAAACTGAAGCAATAAATGCAATCAAATATATTTTGGTCTTGAAATGCAAGACGACAAGACAAACACAGAACTGCTCAGAGTTTACACATTTTACCAGCATCACGGCTATCTGCTTTTTTATATACCAAGTAGACAAATGGAAAAATATATATTACAGTATTTAGTATTATTTCGTATTCAATTCAATTCAGCTTTATTTTATTTGTATAGCGCGGCTTCACAACAATGTTGTCTCAGTGCGCTTAACAGATACATTATTCAAGCCAATTTACCAATATCTAGCTAATAGAAATCAGTTGATAGAATTGGATCTTGACTTCGATCCATTCCCTTATCCTGAGCATGCATGGGGCGACTTATAATAGGAAAACATTAAATACTGCAACACGTGAAGAAAAAATACAGGTACTATAACAAATAAAATAACAGATACTTGGAAAACCATTAAATGTCTCCATCCAGAAGAGTCCTAACAGCTAAGATACTGCGTAGAAACCTCACAGACTCTCCCAGTACTCTGGTAGTGGGCCTGAGGTGGAGCTAAACATCCACCCACTCTTCCCAGTGTACACACTACTGTACAAGCTTTTCATTACTTCCATCAGAGAACTGTTCAGACTAATGTTCATGTTCCACATATATTGATAAAAGCTTGAGTATTAAACAAACATGTTCTGACCCCGTCATCATCTTGTTTTAAAAAGTATTTTGTCATAAATTGCACTTTCAGCTGCTATTACCATTGTCAACTCATGAGGTTTCAACGGACTGAACATGTTTTGCTGAAAAACTACGATTCTTTCTAAGGAAATTGTGTGGTTTCAGCACTTAATTTCACTTCCTCCAATACATGTTTTGATACCTAGTTCACAAGTGTTTAGAAGTTTATTGATCTCACAGTCTAACATCATGTACCTTTTTCAAAAACAGCATTTTAGCTAACTATTGTTTATTAATCTTCCTTAGATTTTAAACAGAATAATTTACTGGCTTGACTTAGATATTTTTAGTTAAAATGTGGAAAGTCATAAATATTCTGTATCATGAGACCTGAAAACTATATTCAAATTAAAGATGCTCAGCTAGTATATGAGAACGTAAAACATGTGGGGTATGGTGAAAATATCGATTAGAGAAAAAGAAGAGCTTCTGACTTGATGATACCGTTGTTATTTAACTGTATTTAAAAAATCTGATTCTGGTGATCCACCCAGTTTATTGCAATGGAGCTGAAAGGTAACAACTAATCAGTTTTAGTTATATCATGCCCACATGGCCTCTCCAGTCCTAATGTGTCACATGTGGGTATGCTAGCAAGCTAAAAACAGCTAATTATGTTTTTATTGTAAACAAAGCCTGATCCAGTGCTAATCAGCTTTAGAGTTTTTTTCAATATCCCTTGCAAAAACAGATAAAAAAAAAAAAAAAGAAAAAAAAAAAAAAGAACACTATACAGACATCTTTTTCATGATGGATTTCTTTATTTTATTCATGAAAGGTAACATTGAGTTGGTTGAAACACCTTCATTTGTTAATATATCTGTGAGTCAATGTTTGTGTGTACAGAGCTTTTATCACTGCTCAGATCAAGCTAAAACGTTCAGAAATTACATAACATTCACAGTAAGAGAACAAAACACAAACATATGTCACTGCAGAGGGTACGGGAATGAGTTGTGAAAGCAGGCATCCATCGGCTCGCACCAGTCCCGTCAATAGAAATGATGGGGTTTTTAAATGAAACACTCCGGTTAATGGACGGACTGTTTCTAATTATCACAGCGAGCTGGTAAGAAGAAATACTCCACCCTGACACGTGAAACTTGAGGGCAGATTGTTAAAACAGCAAATAACGCTGTCCTCCGCCTCACTCCAGTCACCTCCAGAACCTGAAAAAAGCCTCCATGCCATCTCTTCCCTTCAGTCATCCCATCCTCAGCTTCACCAGCCAAGCTTCACAGCAGTCCAGGGAGAGGCAAGTAAATCTGGCCCCCTTTGAGCAAGCAAAAGGGCTCCGGAGAAAATAAATCTGCTGAAGTTCACAGTGAGTTCAGCCAAGCCACCGCTCACGACTCTCTCTCTCTCTCTCTCTCTCTCTCTCCCCGCTCTCTCTGGAACTGTTGCATCCCTGTCAATGCATTTTTCTCACCATCAACACCCCTCACATTTTCTTTCTGTCTCATTCCTGTCTTCACTACTCCTCTGCTCTCAGTCTCCAAACCTCATCACAGCTTTGGTAATGTCTCTCTAGTGATGTCATTGTTCTGATAATGACCTCGGGGAGGAAGAGGGACAGTCCCCTCACATGTGTTGTGTCTGCTTGGATTTGGTCAAATGTCTGATTCAATTATCATTTAGTCCAGTTTTAACCAAGTTTAATGTGTTACTACATGTTTCTGCATGTTTCTATGATTGTAACCACATGGCAAGAATAATCAAATTTTGCTGAATGACTGAAAGAAAGTTATAATAAAATTAGCTTTAAGCAAGCAGGTTGCTTTGATAGTTCAGGAAATAAATCTGTAAATAGTTTTGTATTCCCTGCAGATGTGCCGTGGTGTATGTGGGGAAGGGTTGAATAGCTAAAGTAATAATGAAAGAACTGTTTAAATGTCTGTGGCAGCTAAACATGAGCAGCTTTGTTTTATATATATATGTGGATTTTTAACAAAGAGATGTAAAAATACACAAATATGATCAATTTCTAAAATATGTTTTGGCACTAATAAAGGTAATAAAGAATGGGAGCGTTACTATCCTTCCTCTTTTTGCATAACAGGTAAGAATACAGATGCTTTTGCAGGAAACTGAGGATGAGTCTGTGAATGTAATAAAATGTATAAGTAAACTTTTCCAGTCAAAAGTTTGGACATACTTTCTCATTTGATTTAATGGGAAAATGTGCCCAAACCTGCTATTAACCAAATTATCAAACACCAGAGAGCTGACAGAAGTAAACAACAACAATGTGTAGATGTGGGCAGTAAGGGGTAAGATGTTGGCAGTGATGACTTGTTAACTTGTGATTCACCAGTCTTAGTTTAATTTTCTTAAAAAGATTGCTTCAAGTTACTTCATGAAAAATTTTTGATCAATTCAAATGCTCAGATATTTGTAAGATGATACAAACTCAACATGGAAACCATTTAAAAGAAGGGAAAACGGTTAAAAAACCGCACACTCTTTTGCTATGTCTGCAATTATTATCTGTTAACTTGACAGGCAACAAGGTTTGCATGACAACAGAGTCATCAGCATAAAGATGTAAAGATGCATCATTAATATTTTGGCCAACATTGTGAAAATGGCTCATAAAGAGTGTTGCTCCTTAAACTAGAACCAGTTGAGACCAGTGAGTTTCACGCTTCGTACTCACAGAAAGATCTTGATGTAAGTGTCTAACACAGTGTTTTTCAACCACTGTGCTGTGGCACACTAGTGTGCCCTGAGAAATTACCCAATTTCACCTAATTGGTCTAAAAAGCAGCTCTGTGTTCATCCAAACAGCTCCTAGTGAAAGATAATAAAATTTCTTCTTCATGTGTTTATCTGATTTCTATTCAAGAGGCTTTGACGAGATGGACTTTATATTAATAATATGGACTTTTAAAAAGAAAAAAAACATTTTAGTTTGTGGTGTGCCTTATGATTTTTTTCAGTGAAAAAAGTGTGCCTTGGCTCAAAAAAGGTTGAAAAACACTGGTCTAACATGGCATGCAATGATGTATAGTACGAAAGACAAATTTATTTTAAAAATAGTCTTTAGCCTCCTAGACTTCTATAAGACCATATAAAACTTTGATGGAAGCAGTTATGATGCTACTCTGTCACTTTGACTGGAGTCATGTATGTAGGCCTGAAAATATGCTCTTCCCTGTCGGGACTTGCAGGATACCGTTACATTATACAACCACAAAGTAGAATTATCAAGCTGTTCTGTCTTTATTTCCTCTCAACTCCAAACATTATTTTGCATCTCAGAAATGAGATGTGGCAAATCTGTTGTTGTGCTGTTCGGGCCAAATTCTTACAGCAGTTGTGTAAGTCACTCTAGTAAGAAATAAGCTGATTATGCTCAGCCAGCACTTTGTTTAAATTTTTATTAGGTAAAGAACCAGGATTTAAAGATATTTGCTTTAAAGATTAAAGATATAAGAACTTTGTTTCTCAAATAACTTTTAACACAATTAAAAACACAGTTTGGGCTGATAAGTTGTACTGAATAAAAGAATCCGCCTGTTTTGTTTTGATTTGTTACAAAATACAAGCTAAGAGACAGGAGAAATGAGTGAAAATCTAAAAATGAAGAAAAAATAATGACTATTTTAAATTTCTTCTAAAGTGATAGCTAGAAGAAAGCTACCCAACAGGTCTGGCAGGTTCAGCTGATCAGGGTGGCAGACGTTGGCCTCTTCTCATGAAATGATTCAGAGCAATGCATGTGATTATTAGTGAGGAGGCAAATGACTGCAGTTGCATAAATGATGTGTGGCAAAAATCACTAAACATAGCGTTTCTTTGAGCTTCTTTGCGTGATTTAAGCTATTTTAGATGGCAAAATGCACTTACTTGTCAGAATTTCTCCCTGATTGTCCAAACATAGACCTAATAGTCTCCTGTCAGGAAGACAATGACTAACTCTTTACTTAAGAGGGTGTATTCCAGATATAGGTTGTTCCCAGTCCTCAATATGTCTGGGCCAGTAGATGTCAAGTTGCTAGGAGACAGTTGAATCCACTGATAGTTAAACCTCAGAGTCAGTCGGAACAATGTGGTTTTCGTCTTGTCTCGAAGGCATTTTGATGATGGAAAACTAGATCTACTCCGTATTTATGTAAGAATACTGAAAAGTGCTGAGGAGTTTACCTAACTAGTCATCACAACTTTATGGGAAGAATGAGAGATATAACTAAGGACCAGATGTTTCCCATGTGGTCAGCTTTTTTTTAAAATCTTTACTCCTTGCAGCTGATGTAGGTGTGTTGACCATGGTCAGTGGTCTACAGTAACAAGGGTTGTGTACAGCAGAATGTGAAGCAGCTGTGAGAAGAATTAACATCTCTATCAGGCCACAATCCTGTGCTGGAAAAGGATGGATTGCGCAATTTGGCAAATGCTGGAATCTCGAATCTCAGGGTCCTTTTTGTGATTGGGGGAACAACCGAGCTGATGACTGAGGAGGAAACTGGGGCAGTGTCTGCTAATTGCTGGGTCACGCTTCTCCATGACCCGGTATAGAAAGTGGATGAATGATGAATGTTTTGGATGACAAAGAAGGACATAGAAGAATAAGAGAAGTTTCACAACATGTATACCCTTAAATGTGGATTTGTACCTGTTGCAGGTCCCGAGCACGCGACCATACAGCAGTGTCTGAGAAATAAAGGTTAAATGAGCAGACAGGACATCGTCACGCTATTGCTGCATCAACTCTTTTATCACGGAGTCATTTATTTAACATTTTTAACATATTTAAATAAATGCACTTACAATGTTCTCCAGTAAACAGTAACAATCAACCGTTTTTCCATTCAACACTGCAAATTGCTGAAGTCCAGGTTTACAAAGTTTGTCTCCAAGTGCAAATGCTTGATTTATTTACACATTAAACACATCTGAACATTCACAAAAGTAATCATAACAAAATATTTCAAGGAGCAGATCAATATTGGTTGTAGGAGCTTATGACTGAATCCCAAACGTATTCTAAACTGCCACGAGGCCGCCATGATAATACAATCCGACAGTGCTGGCCTCACCACGTTGCAGGAAAACAAAATGAAAATACAACTTAGACCATCACACCAGGCATCAACCAATACATTCAGCTACTACATAGCTTCATCTTACTTGTATATACAGTACTTGTACATATAAAGCACTAACCTGAGAAATAAAGGTTAAATGAGCAGACAGGACATCGTCACGCTATTGCTGCATCAACTCTTTTATCACGGAGTGACAAAAAAACAACAGCCAAAAAGCCGAGTTTCGGTGAGCTGAGAGGTGTCCTGCTGCCGCCTACTGGCGTAAATGGGTACTACGACCTAAATAATCCCAAATCCACAGGGACTGACATGGGAGTCACTAAACCCCTGATAAATCCTAAGCTTAAACTGGAACACATATTGTTACCCCATGCAGTGGAAAAAACTGAAAGAAAAAATTGGGACCACATGCTTTGTGTGCGTCACACACTCCCTCACAAAGAAAAGATGGCTCCTGCCATTGCACAACAACCAACATTGCTCATAAAACATCGATCACACATCAGAGGAACTCGGTTAACAAAAATGGTTGGTTTTTTTTTTATTTTTTTTTAATACGCTTGAGTAGGGATGACAAAAGGCACATAAGTTGTAAATGGCAGTACCTGATACGGTACAGCAAACTGAGGTGCGTGACAAGGGATATAATGTGCCTGAACACATTGTAGCCCTGCTTCACTAACCGGAGTGGGAACCACCTGAAACACCCTTGTACTATTAACATCACATTTTGCCTGGTAAGATGGTTCACCTAAGGACTCATATGTTAGCATCTGAGCAGGCTTTCTCTCACGTCTGGATTTTCTGATTGTGGTGCTGTAATCTGCTGACTGATTAATTACCACCTCTGGAAAACTAGTCTGATGATCAGGTGGGATGTATTCAGTCTGACCAGATGCAAGACCAGACTTTGATTGTGTAGTGTCCAACCCTGGGAATTGTGCCATCCCTTCTGCCCTCTCCTCATGTAGTAACTCTGGACCAGATGCCGTGTCATTTTGAATATCATGCACTGGAACGTCCCATGCTCTCTCCTGCAGATCACATGGGGAGGGGAGTGGTTTTTCCTTGGGCACTTCACATATTCTCTTGGGTTCACTGACAGCTTTTCCCCTCATAGGTACTTGAACCCAGCAAATGGTGTCTTCATCCGAATCTGACGTTTCGCTGCTTGCTGGCAATTGTGTTTGCCCTTTCTGTAACTGTCTGTTTCTCACTTGTCTGTCTTTTGGTCGAGGGGGAGTCTTTTTTCTAGTCCCAATTTCCTGTCCCTGAGGAGATGGATAGTCAACAGGTAAGTCATTAACCAGATGTAATAAGTTCCGGTGCAAGATGCGGACTTTAGTGTTACCCCTCTCTGGACACACCTTATACACAGGGCCATCATTCATCTGTTCTTTGACAATGTAAACTGTGTCCTCCCAGTATGCTCTTAATTTTCCTGCGCCCCCCCGCTCACTCAGGTTGCGGACTAGAACACGGTCGCCTGGCTGAAGGGTAACTCCTTTCTGATGACGATCAAAGTACTGTTTTGCCCTGGCACTTGAGTGGTGGCTATTTTCAGAGGCTAGCCTGTATGCCTGCTTCATCCTTGCTGCCCACCTTTCTGCATAACCCCTTGGGGAGGTGGCTTCTTCATCTGCTGCTAGACCAAATAAAAGGTCTACAGGTAAACGGGGATGACGACCATAGAGTAAATAAAATGGAGAGTACCCAGTTGCCTCATGCTTTGTGCAATTATAGGCATGGACCATTTGTGGCAAATGCTCTTTCCACCTGCTTTTCTCTTCGTCTGTTAGGGTACGAAGTAGTTGGAGGAGAGTTCTGTTGAATCTCTCGGCTGGGTTAGCTTGAGGATGATAAGGCGTGGTCCTGGAATGCCCAACGCCTGAAAGCTGCTGCAGGGTCTTAAATAAGTTATTTTCAAATTCACGGCCCTGGTCATGATGCAGTTTCTTGGGGAAACCAAACCGTGGAATGAAGTCATCAAATAACTTTTCTGCAGCTGTCTTTCCAGATTTATTACGGGTGGGATAAGCCTGGGCAAACCGGGTAAAATGATCGACCACCACCAGAATGTATTCAAAGCCCCCTGCACTTGGCTCAAGGTGCAAGTAATCGATGGATACCAGTTCAAGGGGACAAGTTGTAGCAATAGAACCCATGGGTGCCCTGATGTGAGAAACTGGTTTCTTTCGTTTTATACATGGACACTTCCTTGTCACATAGGCCCTGATTTCTTTCTTCATGTATGGCCAGTAGAATCTGTCTCTCGCCAAACTGATGACTCTTTCGGTGCCCACATGACCCATCTCATCATGAAGGTATTTCAGAGCGACAGATTTATATTTTTCAGGCAGAACCAGTTGGCGCCTCTGTATTGTCTTTCTGTACAGCAGTCCATTTTCAATCTGAAGCCTTTCCCACTCATGCAGAAGCCTCCTAACTGGACCTGTTGTGGCTTCCCTGATACGACTTGTAAGATGGGTGTGTGCTTCCTTTAATCTGATAACCTCACCTATTACTGTGTCATCTTTCTGAGCTTGCCTAAGCTCCTGGTGACTTATTGCAGATTGGCTACCCAGTGTGAAGGAATCTAGGCTTTCCTGTGACAAGTTTAAAACAGCAACATAGGCCACATCATTTTCCTTAGCAGCTCGACTCCCTTCCCAGGTTGCTTGGATGGTGTCTTTTGAAAGTTCCTCTGTGCATGCTTCAACATACTCAGAGATATCAAGTGGCAACCTGGAGAGGGTGTCAGCATCAGTATTGACTTTACCAGGCCTATATTTGATTTCAAAATGAAAGTCTGCCAGCTCTCCAACCCACCTATGACCCACAGCATTCAACTTTGCAGTGCTCATGACATAAGTCAGGGGGTTGTTGTCTGTGTATACGGTAAAGAAGGGGGCATAGAAGAGGTAGTCATGAAATTTCTCACATACTGCCCACTTTAACGCAAGAAACTCAAGTTTGCCTGAGTGCATGTGGTACCTCTTCTCTGCAGGGGATAGTGTTCTCGACCCATATGCAATCACCCTCAACTTGCCTTCATGACGTTGGTATAACACAGCCCCAAGACCTTCTGCTGATGCATCAGTGTGTAACACAAAGGGCAGGCTGAAGTTGGGGTAGGCTAACACAGGTGGACTGGACAGCATGTGGACTAGTTGGTCAAGAACTTCCTGATGTTTTTGGGTCCACTGAACAGGGACCTTCGAGCACAGCTGGCCACCCTTCCCCTTACATGTCTTAAGCTGAGGCTGGGCTGTATGTTTTTCCTTCATTTGCAGAAGGTCATACAATGGCTTAGCTACCCTGGCAAAGTCCTGCACATAAGCTCTATAGTAGCTTAAAAACCCTAGTAGCTTTCGGACATCTCCAACAGTACTTGGTGTTTTCTCCCTCAAGGTTTGAACTGCTGCTATGTCTTTGGGGTCAACCCGAACTCCCTCAGCTGAGACCAGCCTTCCAACATAACGCACCTCATTCTTAAATAACTCACACTTGGTGGGCCTAAGCTTAATGCCGTGATGCTGAAGGGCTCTCAGAACTCTCCTTAGTCCTTCAACATGGTCTTCAAAGGTCCTGGCATAGCAAAGCACATCATCCAGGTAAGGGATGCAACATTCATCACGCAGGGAGTCCAACACCTCCTCCATACATCTCTGAAAGGCAGCTGGGGCATTTCAGAGACCAAACGGAATGCGGACCCATTCATAAAGGCCCCATGGAGTGATGAATGCAGTGAGATGCCTGGAACCCTCTGAGATGTAACCCTGGTGATATGCCTTTCCCTGGTCCAATATAGAGAACCAGTGATACCCTCCGAGCGTGTTCATTAGGTCCTGGATGCGCGGGAGTGGGTGTCTGTCTGGAATGGTCTTGCGATTCAGGAGCCGGTAGTCAATACAGAGCCTCAGAGTCCCGTCCCTTTTCCGAACACAAACCACCGGGGCCGAATAAGGTGACTTTGACTTCACTATCCACTTTCTGGCCAGCAGATCCTGAATATATTCTTTAACCTCCTTATAAAGAGGCTTGGGGATGGCTGAATAAGAGCGCTGCACAGGTATATCATCCTTCAAAGTGATGGTCATTTGAAGATTTGGAATGCAGCCAATGTCTGCATCATCCTGGGCAAATGCATTGGACTCTTCATACAGCAGCTGTTTGACAACAATCTGTTCCTGCTCCCCCAGATGACTTATATCAACAGGTGGATGCCACCTTATTTCTGAACTGGTGTGATCCTCTTTGGCAAGTCAGGTTTGTTTGTTTGGATATTTTGTCCCTGGTCTGTCTCAATTATCCTGTCAATTGGCTGGATACTGCCCAGTGTTGTTCGGCTAGCTAGCACTACCTCATGCATGGTTGTGTTACCCACAGGAATCTCAACAAATGGCCTTTCTGTGTGGTGCACCTCAACTAGACCATCCCCCACATCCAGCTGTTCAAGGCGAGGATCATCAGCAGAGAGCTCAAATAAGGCAACAGATTGGCGGAAACTTGCTGGTACTGGGAACTTAATGTGAGCTATCTGGCCTGGATGGACAACAATATCACAACAACCTGTTTTCATGGGCACAATGTAATTTGTGTTGGCTTTTCTTTCTGTTTGAATGAAATTTACTACTGCCTCAGCTTTCTCAGTCTCAATTTGCATGGCTCCTTTCAGGAGGCTGCATATTGCGGGAAAAGCATCTGCTCCCTCTCCATGACCAAGAATTATTTCCTGGATGACATTAAAACCAAGCAGTGGTCTCATGATCTCAACTTGGCTAACAAGAAAAGGGACTTTTATGGAAAAGTTGGGGTCAGCATTACCTGGCAAGTTGACAATGATTTCCACCCACCCATCATACGGAATAGTTTCACCATTTACTGCAACGACATTCAGATCACAATCTCCGATCAGCTCACTTAGGGGGTGGATTTCTTGATGTGGCAGATATTTTTGCCTCCATGCCCGGTCAATCAGACTTATCTGAGCCCCTGTGTCCAACAGAGCAGTTACTGCATATCCATTCATATTACATACGAGTAGGCATTTTTGTCCGATTAGCTGTGCAACTCTCTCTGATGTGGGTTTATCATTGGCATATGAGACAGGAAAGGCAGCAGCATGCTTATCATTGTGTGGTGCTTTTGTCATGTCGCTACATTTTGGTTGGGACTGGGTGGTGTTGTTGGTCACAGATCGTCCCTCTTCTGTGACCACTGCTGGTTTCCCGTCGGCTTCCGTCTCTTTAGACAACCCAGTGCACGGTGTCCTTCTTCGCCACACAAAAAACAGTGTTTACAGTCTAACAGTTTTTTTCACTGCAGGAAGGGCAGACATTTATTCTCTCTTTTCTCTGGGACTGGTATCTTGTTTGACTACTTCCACAATGGCAGAGCTGTTGTGCAGGAGGCTGGGACTGTGCAACAGCTTGTTTTGAATGTTGAAGTGACTCCACCATTTGTGTTAATGCTTGCACTTGTGCACTCAGCTTTTGTACTTCTTCATCTTTACCTTTAATATAAGAGTCCCCTTTGCCCCCTTCCAGCTTTTCTGAATTTACCTGGCCACTCTGTGCATAGACAGCTTTGGTCCTTATGTTTCGTCCCAGGCGCCGTCTCCTTTCACTCTCCTCACTGGTTGTCTTGATGACTTGTCTTAGGAGGGCATCATCTGACACAGATGGGTCTGAAAGAAGGGGTTTCAACTCTCGCCTAATGTCATCATGTTTCTCACTTAAACCCTGATAAACTGTGTGCATAAATACGTTCTGTACAGTTTGTGCCTCATACTTGATTTCTGTGTCAGTTTGCTTTGACGTGTGGATAACTTTCTGTTTCAATCCCACCATCCTATACAAAAACTGTTGTGGTGTCTCCTGATCCTGCTGTCTGGCTGTAATTAGCTCCTGAAAAAGTTCTGTTGTGCTTTTCTCCCCCATGTGAGACCTTAGGAAGCTCTTCAGTTCATTTATTGTCATCTCATCTTTGCTGATTAACATGTCCTTGAAGTGGCCTGGCTTTGTAATCCGCAGAACTGCTCGGATTACTTCACTTTCTGGGTGCTGCTCTCTTAACCCTTCATCTATTTGTTTGCAGAGATTGCTATAACTTATGTCTGCTGCATTATCACCTATTTGCCCACCATGGATTTTGAATTCTTTTCTGTGGAATAGGGCTAAATCTCTAAGCGCTACCAGACTCTCACTACTATGGGGAGAATGTTGTGCAACAGAAGATACGGGCTGAGTAACATGGGTGGTGGTTGAGGGGCTACAGTTACCTGCATTTACCTCTTGTGGGTTCAGTGGGGCACTTTGCTTAGCGCTAAGGTGTGAATGATGAGCCCCCACCTTAGAAGTGGCCCCATGAGATAGTGTATTCTCTGTATCAGTTGCACCCTGAATGTTAACATTGAACATATGTTTGGTGGTTAATCCTGACTCTGTACCAGGAACTGGAATATCTGCCTCTTCTTCTGTTGTTTCACCAGGGTAAGTATGACTTGTGTTCATCTCATCAATAACATCTTTCAAACAAAGTAACTGTGACAAACCCTGATCTTCTAAGTCAAGTAAATCTTTGGAGGACATATATGAGCAGATAAGGTCAAAACACTCTCCTTCATCTTGCCGATCCACTTCTGCAGAATCCTTTTCAGATGGTGGCAGAATGTTCACTGCAACTTGGAAGAGCTGCTCAGCTGAAAGGTGAAGCAGCGCCTTTTTTATTGACCAAACCAGTTCTTTTCTAGTGTTGGCTGCCATGGTTCACACTTGTCGCACCCTCTGTAAACGTGGAGGCCCCTTACTCTGGCTGAAGACAGACGTCTTGGTTCCACGGCACCCTCCGGTTTGACAGTGATGATGGCGGTCCACAGGTTCAGTGATCACTGGACTGACGAACTCTGGCTTCCTGATGTCGTCAATCCCGCACGAGCCCCCATTAATCTGTTGCAGGTCCCGAGCACGCGACCATACAGCAGTGTCTGAGAAATAAAGGTTAAATGAGCAGACAGGACATCGTCACGCTATTGCTGCATCAACTCTTTTATCACGGAGTCATTTATTTAACATTTTTAACATATTTAAATAAATGCACTTACAATGTTCTCCAGTAAACAGTAACAATCAACCGTTTTTCCATTCAACACTGCAAATTGCTGAAGTCCAGGTTTACAAAGTTTGTCTCCAAGTGCAAATGCTTGATTTATTTACACATTAAACACATCTCTGAACATTCACAAAAGTAATCATAACAAAATATTTCAAGGAGCAGATCAATATTGGTTGTAGGAGCTTATGACTGAATCCCAAACGTATTCTAAACTGCCACGAGGCCGCCATGATAATACAATCCGACAGTGCTGGCCTCACCACGTTGCAGGAAAACAAAATGAAAATACAACTTAGACCATCACACCAGGCATCAACCAATACATTCAGCTACTACATAGCTTCATCTTACTTGTATATACAGTACTTGTACATATAAAGCACTAACCTGAGAAATAAAAGTTAAATGAGCAGACAGGAAATCGTCACGCTATTGCTGCATCAACTCTTTTATCACGGAGTGACAAAAAAACAACAGCCAAAAAGCCGAGTTTCGGTGAGCTGAGAGGTGTCCTGCTGCCGCCTACTGGCGTAAATGGGTACTACGACCTAAATAACCCCAAATCCACAGGGACTGACATGGGATTCACTAAACCCCTGATAAATCCTAAGCTTAAACTGGAACACATATTGTTACCCCATGCAGTGGAAAAAACTGAAAGAAAAAATTGGGACCACATGCTTTGTGTGCGTTTCATACCCATGCAGTGTCTACATATGCTAGGGCTTGCAAAGCTGATGGTGAAATGTGCTCTCGCACTTCAGCGTATGGTTGTGTTGCTGTTTCTCTTCTATGTTTACTGTAAGAAACTCCAAAAATCCAGTTCCACGTACTCACAAATCAGGTAGTACTTGTGCATAACTGTGCTACAAGCTGGGGGGCATGACAGGTCAGGAAGATGTGTGTGTCAAGCCCCTGAGAAACATACGTTGGTGACCCCATAACCAGACACTGCATGAGTAGAGATCCATCTTAAGACTGAACATGTCCTGGTTGAGTTTTTTTTTAAAGTGAACAAACATCTTTCTTCTCAATAAGTTATAATGTTAAAAAAATAAAGCTAAATCTTCACTGATTATTTTTTACAGTGCAATAAAATAAATCAGAAGATAAAAAGTAAAAAAAAAAAAGAAAGTTTTTTCATGGTATTGAACTGATTCTCATTATTAATTTGTATGATCACAGATGGTTAAAGTCTGCTGACTGCTGATGGATTGTTGTGGATTTATGTCAGCAATTAAACCAAGCTAAATTATGGTGAACAATTGTCCTCCATGCCAAAAAAAAGCAAGTGAGTAAAACATCCCATAAATGTGTTTTCAGGCCTAAAATCAGCAAATTACAATTGGAAATCTGTATGACTTATTTCGTGAATCAGTCTTTTCTCCACCGCAGAGATAACATCCTAAAGATAGTGAGCGTTGTTTACCGAAAAGGCCGTCTCACTGGTGGATCATATCATGCAGCTTTGTGTTGACACTGCTAAAACTTCTCCTCTGATGTATCTGTTTATCTGAATTCGACAGATAGTTTGTAAAAGGAAGAGGAGGCGGTCTGGTCACTGAGTACTTCCAGACCTCTAATGAATGAAGATGGATATGAGGACATGGTGTTCGCCCTAACCCTGTAAACTCTGACCTGTGACAGAGAATAGCAAGGAGGTCAATGTATCGCTGAGAAAAAGAGTACCCTGTTGAGAGAGGATTGGCTTCATTTTGCACTGTTTAATTATGTGACACACTTCCAATGCATTTGGCTGTTTCACTCTGCTTCTGGGAGAAATGTTTTCACACCATAAACCAGCACAAATTGTTGAAAACATCAACTCGCAGTAAACAAGCAACAAAACAAAGGCCTCATTGTAGTGTCTAAGCCCTTTCAGATCAGATATGTGAAGAGAGCCCCTCACCACGCATGTGCGCAATGTGTCCACATTACACTGATATATAATACTGTTCATTATTTCAAATCACTGCTTCTCTGTTTAGGCTTCCACGACAAATTGTGTGAGGGATTGAAGGTAACCCCTCTTCTGTCTGTCATTAACAGTTCTGTCTACTCATCTCCCAGTCTTTGAAAAAACCTCTATCTAATATTTTTCATGTCTCCCTTGACAAGTGTTGAAGATGTCTCAGAGTAATGTGCACCTCATTCAGCAAGACCTTGTGCTTAATCTCTGACCTAGAAGAGGGAGGACTCAGTTTATACAGGGAGTGCTGGGAGTATTAGATTACACTAAGACTGTAATTATAAGGCCCCCTGGCTGATAAACACAGGGAAATGCTAACATACATGAATGTGCACACAAACTCATGGATGTATGACATGCATGCTGCAGATTTTAACTTTGGTCAGGATATCTGTGCTAAGTGACCAACGCCCTGTGAGATTCTTCATCTCTATCCTCTCTTTAACTGCATTTCCAAATCTTTTGTGTTTAGTACGATTGAATCAGACTCTGGCTAATTCCCCCCTTTGGTACAATTAATTAGTCACATGTGGACACAGGAATCATACTTGGACATGGCTCAAAGCAAGCACAGTGAGGGAAATTGGTCTCAGTGTAGTCAGAGATTAATTCTGGAGTTGTTCTTCTGTGATGGGAACATCATTTAAACGGCTCCAGCAGCCAGTTTGCGTATGAGGATACAGATGAGTGGAATTAACAGTTGACCTGGACTTGCACAAAAGTACATTGATCTCTTGGGATGTGGACTGATCAGATCTTGTCTGGAATTACTTTACACAATGGACCACTGAGCAGACTAAATGTTCTCAAATGCCTTTTAATGACAGCTTGCATTGACTAATGTTAGTTTTATCTAGTGGAAACTTTGTTTTAGCTGTTTTCTTGTAAGTTTTGTGTCTGCAGTGAGGAAATTACTCTTCTATAAGAAAGAAGATGAAATGAAAGAAGAGACGGCCATTAGTGAGAATCAAAGAGAATGCTGTCGAAGACGACGCTGATCTTAGAGCTGCAGCATCACCGAAGCCACGGGGGATGAAACTGGCATGACAAACCCAGCTAAACAGGCTTGATCCAATCCTCTTCAAACAACCTCTAATTTTCTGTTGAATATTTGAACGTGAATGCCCAACTGTGTTTGCTCTGTGTGCACTCTGACCTCTGTCCCTCATCCTTATAACCCCCTCCTGATCCTGCCATGCTCAGCCCAGCTTAGGCTAGCCCACTCAACAGGACAAACTGCAGGCCCCCTAATCAGCTCATTTAGAGCAGATCAATGGCACTGATGACAAGGGCCTAAGCGGAGACTGTGGACCAAATGAGAGCAGAACAAAACAGTCTTCTTAAACGATGGCCTCGGAGCAAATAACCCCCTCTGGTAAGGGGGTCAGGAGGTTAGTGACCTGGGTGGAAGCGATGGTGGAGGTGTCTGACTGGACCTAGGAAGAGTGGGGTTTTAGTCCCTGGTGTCCCCCGGTGGTGGGCCAGCTGAACAAACAGCTGGGAACAAGGCCGGTCTTCAGTGTGCAGAGACACTGACTTCCAGCAATGCGAGCTCTAGTTTCAGGCCGGACCAGACGAGACTTAAGAAGCAGGACATCATGAGGGCATTAAGGTGCTTTCTTCTCTGGAGAAAAAGACTCATCCGATGAGTGCAAATCGCAAACAGACACACACATGTGCAACTGAACCCTCACTGTTTGCTGTTAGATATGCACGCAGCATCTCAGCACAAACACAATTAATTCAGAGAGCATAAGTCCTTCTCACATCATAAACTTGTCATAAATGTTACATGTCTGTGTGTCAAATCTTGGACGAGCTGGCTTGAACCTTGAATTTCCTCTTGAATAAACTATCTTTGATAACACAAAAAAACCTGTGTCTATGTGGATTTTTACCCAAAATACACTTCTCTATCTTCAAGCAATTGATCTTAATTCATGTGGTCTTCCACAGGACAATCATTGTTTCTTCTGATTTTACTGCTCTGCAGGCAGCTCTGAAAGATCTGATTCTGTTGACATTCCCCCAGTGGCACCACATTCCGGGAACCTTTCCATATCTACACAGCCTTTTGCAAGATGTACATTCTTTTGTAACACTGATTATGTAAAAGCCTGGAGCTCAGACAGCTGGGAATGGCTGAAATGATGCTGGATGTGGTTATTAAAGGCCTGAGAAAGCAAGAGTAACACAGCAACTGATGGAAGTTGCCCAGATAAAACCTCTGGCCTTTCTCTGATGCCAAACAAAACACAGATAAACCTCAATCAGCTCTGCTCAACCTGGGTGAGATTCCCAATTGTGTGCGCTCCAGTTCTGGCAAAACAGGGTCGCTACAAGATATAAAGAGGTTTTTGGTAAAATACACAAATACACATTAGTACACATAGAGAGCCTTGTTTAGGACAGCCAGTAAGGGGGGGGGGGGGCACCCTGGGGGCACCCTCATAATGAGTGGCACACATGAAAGGGTGGCTCCTCCCGAGAAAACAAACTTCACCAGTAGAGCCGTTTTTAGCAAGCTGACCTCTGAGCCTCTCAGTGGGCACATTGTCTACTGATGGATCCCCTCTGACAGCCTGTCAGTCACCTCAGCTGTGTCCATCAACCAATCAGGGTCGAGCGCTGGCAACCCTCTGGGAAAACTCCACCCACTGAGGGCACTTGAAGAATTTGGTGAGAAGCCACATTTGGACCAGAGAAAATAATTACTACAATTGTTTTAGATTTGGGTGAAAATAATCAGATATTTAAGATGACTTGTTCTGGTTACAAGTGAAAAAATATACATTTTTCTTTAGTTTTGTGACATTGATGTGTCAATTCTTTTCTGAGTTTCACACTTAATATGATCAATTCATTCCCCAATGAGGGCCACACAGAAGGGACATATTATCACCTGAATTAGATAACCACACAAACATGTTAGAGTCTCCACTTCCAGTTGACACAACTCTGCCATCTATCCGAGACAAAGTTCCAAAGTCCAAAATATTTTTCTTGTTAAACTTGCTTCTGGTTTTTGATTAACTTTGAGATATTTCTTTCATTGTGTAGTTGCTAAAGTAAGTTTTCAGTTTATGTTTTATGCAGCTGGAAAGTGGTATTGATTGCTTGGAGGGTAAAAAAAAAAGGGGCAAGATGAAGTCTAGAGTAAGCTGCATAAAGGAGATGTAAAGCATCTTTATATGAGGTGGCTGCTCAATCGGTTGAGTTAAACTGCTTTATGAATTTGTGAAGTTGATGTCTTGCCAAAGCACAGTCCATGAACAGAAGGATTGAGAAGAAGTCCATCACATCACTGCATGCACGACTGCAAAGAGTGCACCAAAACAAAGAACTGACATTTGTTGAAATGTCCTGTGTGTAGATCGCAGTGGCATCTCGTGGACTGAATCTTTAATTCAAGCGAAAGAACCAAGTAAAATTCAGGTTGGACTTGACCTCTGCACGGGCTCTTTTAGCAATACGCTGGTGCGGCATGGCTGACAACCATCGAGGAATACTCAGCAGATCTTTGGAAATAATGCAAATTAACCATCAAAGCCTAAAAAAAAAAAAAAAAAAAGCACTGTTATGCAGGCAGCTTTTAAATGTAAGCTTTAAAAGTGTTTTAACAGTTTTCATTATTTCTTTCTCCTGATTCAATTTGAAAATTTTTCAAATTTAATCAAATAAAAGACATTTTTAGCTTTATTCTGATTCAACTAACCCTCCACCGTCCAACCCAGTCAGTTAGAGGAATGATAAAAAGGAAAAGAAGAAAGAGGTTCAGTGAAGGCCAAACCAAACACCACCAAGCCATCTCTAAGCCACACACACACACACACACACGCATACAAGCTACAAAAAATTTAGCTATTCCCAGAGGAGCTTCATGAAGAATCTGGTGGGTGTCAGAAATCACTGTGCCACACCACATTGTGAGCAGACAAAGGACAGGGAGTGGGGATGACGGGGTGGAGGTTCGCTCCTGCTGACTGCATCTCCAGTTTCAGGTCTCCTCAGGGTGCCTGTGTGTGTGTGTGTGTGTGCTGCAGACAAGAGAAAGGTCCTTAACTGTGTCTCATGAGTGAGGAGAGAAGGGTGTGTGTGTGTGCACGCTCTGGACACTGCATCCAGGATTTTCACATGTCAGGAACACCATTTTGAATATATGTGTGGATCTTGTGGCACGCAGCACCAGCACACCCCTCCTCCTCAACCCGTATATTCGGCTCCTCTTTCGCCTGTCATCACCTTGATGCCTCAGAGATGGATGAGAGGACCTCTTGTGTACTGGATGTCTGTTTCTGCTCACCAAACATCTGAGATTTCAGCTGTGCTTCATTTAAGGGCTACATTATTATGTGTATCTCTATTCACTGCATCAAAAAGCACACATATATGGACTTATTAGCTTGGCCATGATGTTTATAAATGTTTATTTTTCCCAAACTGGAAGTGTCAGACTAAAGTTTTTCCTTACATTCTAAATATTTTCTCCCTTTACACACTGCTCAAACACAAGTTAAACTCCCATAAACATTGTACTTTACTGACATGTGAAACAGAGTCTTCATATAAAGAGATGTTGCTTCTCTGTTGGCCAGCTAGTCATCTGCTCCAACCAGTTCCAGGCAAGTTTTTATCTGACCTCTTGACTTCCCTTTCCATGAGTGTTGACTTCCTTCATTTCACAAGTCCTCTTGTGCCTGACTTCTCTGTTCTCAATCAGCACACATACCGTCCTGAGGAACCACAGGCTTCTGATTTTAGTTGTGCAAGAGCATCTAATGTGTGGTGCATGGATGAGAAAACTGGGCGGATTAAAGTGGAAATCATTGTTGCCATGGCTGCTGTTACCAAAGTGGATTTTCCTGCAGAACCGTAAGAAGCCATTTTGTCTGCCTCCCGCTGTCTTGTTACCTTATAAATCTTCCACACTGACACCTGATAGCAGGACATTGTGGCTCATTTGTCACCCATGTTTACGTCTGGGATGCAGAGTGCTGTCGAGATGGGATACTCCCCACCCCTGAGGGTGTAGGAGCTGCCGGGATAGGTGACACTATCAGCCAGCTTGGAAGGGGGGTGGCCAGCATCGGGGTGGACGAGAACAGAGATAGGACAGAGAAGTTATCCTGAGTCCTCTGAGGCATCCTCAGGAAACAACAGTCTTATCATACCCCACAGAGAGAAAAGATTTAGAGTAAGTTAATCCACATTGAGATACTGCATGAGTCATATAAGAAAGGGAAATGACTTTTTAAAGAGACAATCATCAAAATGACTAAAAACATATAAGATACTTTTTGCTTTGTTGGTTTTAACTGATCTCAGAGACGTCTTTCATTCCTGCAAAATCATGTATGATCTTATTTTTGGTGTAAAAACAGAAAATATATAGTTTTTAAAGTATTGAACATGAGTGTTTCTTTTTGTACATTTTGTATTGCCAGACAGTATCTTTGACTGACACTTGGCATCTGCTGGAATGGTTGTAGCACAGCTCCGAAAGCTTTCTTCAGAAAGGACCCTGGAGGCAGCATGGTGCAACAATGGGGAGGTTACAGTCACTGACTCTTTGCTTGAGGTGTGGCTCTCTACAACCAGCACAAACACTTTACTCATCAGTTTTACGAGCTGAACTATTTCACTCCAAACATTTCAACTTAAGCAACTTAAGCAAAGGACAAGGCGGTCTCATCTCTCTGCATTTATTTAGGAAAAGGTGGAGTTGTCCAGCAAAAGTGTGCTGAGTGTGCTGGCTTTAAGTGAACCAAACACAAACCGACGGAGCACAGGATGACAATGTAAGGAGAATGATGGGCATATCGCAGGGCTTTGTGAGTAAACACAACCAAACAAACGCGAGTGTAAAGTGATGCGCAGCAGTGGTCGGGAGAAATGGCTCATGGTCAGATGTGGAAAAACGTGATGAAGGTTTGAATAGAAATATGGTAAATGCAAGACAGATTTAATCCAGCCCCATGTTTTGCTCTTATATGGTGAAAACACAAATTTTATTGACCAATAAATGACTGCGTTTTTTTTTGTTTTGTTTTGTTTTTTTTAAAATTCTTTTTCAGTGGGTGTCACGTTGAAATCTCTTCTTGCTTTAGAGTTTGCAGGACAACTTTCCCACACTGACTGGCATAATTATTTCTTTTTGTCAAAAACAGATGTTGGGAAAAGCACAGCTGTCTTTCAAACACGGTCATCTTAAACTCAGACCACATGCTAATTTTAAGATCTTTGGGTAAATTTACCATTTCTTTTATGTCTATCTGCAGTGTCCAAGTTTAAGTCAACCGTGCACCTCCTCTCCACTCTGTGTTTTGCGCTCCATCTGCAGAACACAATAACTGTCAGTGCCTGTGCATCTGTAAATAGTCGCAGAGCGGGAGGGGAAAAGAAAGACTAAAAGAGGCAGGAGTGCAAGGAAAAGAGTGGAGCAAAGAAAAGATTAAGCTCTAGTGAAGTACAACTTGAGCAAAGCTGGCTTGGTTCTTGGCAGAAGTCCGGGGACAGGAGACAATGCAGCACTGTGTGGATCCAGAAATGTATACACACTCGGCCGAGCATTGGCTATTGGGTAAAAGGATGGGGGGCTTGCTAAGCTCCATGCCTCCCAAAGTTAAGAAAACATGATGATGTAACTAGAGCTAGTAAAAGGAGTGTATTTAAATTAAGAACATACATTAAAACTGAGCTGACAGACTTGATCAAAAGATATTAGAGGTTCTTCTGTTCCTTTCATATCCCCCGGCTCCTCCAGCTTGATAAACTCCCCAATCATTTAGTCTTCAACTTTCTGTGGCAGCACCTGCTCTGTGTCAGAGGACTGAATATTAAACTACAGGCTGAATAATATACCACAAACAATCTGCCAAAGAGCCATCTTAGCATGTCCCCAGGCTTTGTAATAAGGAAGGAATAACAAGTGATTTTTGTTTCCCTTCTTCGCCCTGCATTCTGTGCTCAAGCCCTCTCTTCACTTCATTATATTTTCATTCATATCAATCAGTGTTTCATTTCCTTTCTCTTGTCTCAGCCCTCTTGGCAATACGTGGAGGGTCGAAGCTGGGAATAGAAACAGGGATGAGGAGGAGGGGGACGATGAGGAGCCAGAAAACGAGAGGAGAGGTGCACCCCTCGAAGATCAAAGACTTGATTCTATTGTGAGGACTGTACAATGGGCCACTGCAACACCCGCAGTCCTCCTCCAAAAGCCGAACCCTCCCCGGAGGTCAACTGACAATGTAGCTGTGAAGGGAAAGAGGGGGCTTGCCTACTGTAAAGTACTGTTATTTGGGATATTCCAAATAATAGCCCTAACTTTGGGACAGTTAGGGCTACCCTCGCCGAATCAGATCAAAAGTTCAGTCTGGTCAAAAACATACGTCACTAAATTAAATAAGACACAGGAAGTAATTTTACAGATTCAAGTTTCTATACTAGAAGTAGACTTTTGATGCCTGTGGTTTGGTGTAAATATCTATCTGCCATCACCAGTAGCAACAGTTACCTGCTTTTACTGAGTCAAGAAATGTGTCTTAATTCGAGTTCTCCAAACTGGGGGACATTGAGAAGAAATGGTAAAGTGTCTGCCATAAACCTTTCTTCTGCTTCCCTTTTTTTTTGGAATGAGTCTTGGCAGAGAAAACGTTCACATATTGTACAATTATTAGCTACAGGATTAAAGGTACAACTCTAATATTGCTCCATGTTCATCTTTAAAGTGATTTTTTTCTAAGCAAATCTGCAAGCTTTTGTTTTCACTTCTGCTATGAGCCATTTTCATTAATATGTCACACACACATACTGATATTAACAGAGATCCTCACACATCTCACAAGTGTTCCTTTTACGATAACTCCAGAAGTATTCAAATATACTGTACTTGCAGATTTATACTCTTTCATTTTCGGTGGGAGCAGAGGCCTAAATAATGGGCATAGTGTCAAAGGGTAAATAATTTACCTGATATCCACAATATCTTAACTCACGTGGTCTTAATATCTTAGGTTTTCAGGTATTTTCAAGTGAAACTTGTGTTGTTTGACCTCACTGGTCACCTGGTAACTTTTCATTAAAAAAACAAAGCCACCTTTACAAAGTGGTTTTTGACTATCTTCCAAGAACAAGAGTTCTGTTTTAACCTTACATATATATACTTGATTTACTTTTTATATATTTTGAATCAAAATCATGGTTTAATTTAAATCTCAATCCAGCTTTTTTGTGCAATAAATTTGTACAAATTTGGAACATTTAGGATATTTTTATTTGAACTGTCTAATGAAGTAAGGCCAAACTTTTCACAATAATCATATTTCTTGGACTCAAGTTAATCAATAAAATAGTTTACTGATGCGTTACAGCCCCAATGTGTGAGAGTTACTCCCACCTAGCAGTGCTGAACACAAACAAGTGAGTTGTGCTTTCTGGCACTTCGTTGTTTCAGCATATTTTTGCCACTACCGAAGACGCAGTCACAAATGTGAAAATGTCAACACCGTGCACAAGTTGAAGAAAGCTGAAGAATCCATTCGGGTGCAGGATGAATTGGATTTGAATTGATGGGTCTGTAAAGTTCCCTGAGGCGACATTGTTAAGAAGTGGCGCTATACAAATAAAGCTGAATTGAATTGAACTAAACGATATATAATTTTGTTTCATTACTGATGCTTATAAGTTACATGCGTGTCCTACATGTATCTGGTGCCAAGCTACTGCTAATAGCTAATGGCCTCATGTGAAATTGTGTAACTAGGAGGGAGGACATCAGGGGGGTTGTGATTACACTTTAGTAAAATACATATTTAAGAAAGCAATACTTGATTTTTAAAAAGTCAAATGGGTTACATACTGTACTTTTATGAGAATATTGTGTCCTTTAGATCGTCAAACTGTCCAAATTCCCACATTGCACAAATGGAAAAACTCTAACATGAAAGGGGAAAAAACAGGCATTGTGATCATGTAAAGCAATTAAGAAATAATCTTTCAAGATAAGTCTCAAGCAGGGGCTTTATATATATAGTTTATTTCTCACTTGCTGTTGCATGAGTTGTGGTGAAAGTGTAACCACAATCTAGAGCAAAACAGCTACATGACATACAATATCCTGCCTGTACACAAGCTGGATATGAAATGGGGCCGCCCCCTCATATCTAAGATGCAAAGACAGATAAACCGTCTTGTCAAGGCTTCATAATAGAAAAGTCCCCATAGATCCCCCACAGAGGAGAGCTGGCAGCTGTAACCAGTGAATGACCTCTACATCCATATGAAGAAGCTAAACTTCTCAGCACGTTAAAAGGTTCTGCGCATTTAAGACATTGCTTTGTATGTACCCTTCAGAGTTTCAAGTGCTCCAGTGCACTCATGGTTATTGCCTTTTTTGTAAGTTCTTCTTTTCTGAGTAAACTCCTTTTTCTACCATTTTCTTCACTTTTCTTAAGTCCTCCTCCATCCGTTTACCCCTCATCCTCCCCTCCCTGTCTAAGCCTGCAGGGGCTTATCTGTGGGGATGAGGGAGAGAGGAGAATGGGGAAGACAAGCACTTTCATGGCTGAGTTGGGAGCTATTAGCCCCATGTGTGCTCGGCCCTGTTCTACCTCCTCTCAATATTAATCTGCAGTGACAGCTTCACTGTTTACCAAATCCACCCAGGATCCTGGGGGATGACCGACCGGCGCCACTCTGCTCCATTAACCTCTGACCTCTGGCGTTACAGCACCATAGCCAGGCTCAGGGCTCAGGGTTGGTTGGGCCGAGCAACCGGTTGGACACCTGTCTGTTGTTCGAGAAAGAACTCCTGTCACATAAAGACAATGTGTGAGCAAAGATGCATCTCAGCTGGACAGAGAAAGACAATGTCATCCTACAGACCCACAACTCTGTTGTTTATGTCTTGTGTCTGCAGTAAGGTGATGTAACCATGATGATAAAAAAAGGAAAATTATTCATTACATATGAAAGCTTTATGCTTTCATGAGTGAAAATACAACATAAAGTGCAAACACTAAGGAGCCACCTTAGTTAAAGCAAAGTGAAAGCAAAATACGAGCTATAGATCCCAAGAGGAACAATTTCACACTCTGACATTTTCCTGGAATCTCAGTTTGCTGCCTGCTGTTATTATTTTTGGTAAATCATTGGACTCGGAGGTGCTGCAAGGGGGATTTTTCCTTTACCATTGTGCAAAGCAAGGTGAGCTGTTTTCATCCTGTTTCTTGAATCTGCAAACATATTAATTTACAACGCATACTGATCAAATGTTGTGATGAAATTCTGTTCCAGAAGGCAAAAACGACCACATTGTTGAACGTTTCCTTAAATCTTGTGTTATTGATTAGCGCAAGGGTTTTTATTTTACAATGATGGAATTTAGTGAGGATCATGAATGAGAGGCAATAACTGGCCTGATCTGAAGAGGAGAAAATTAGGAGACTTCTCACCCAGTGTTCTGTATCCACTCCCACTAATAAGAAGAAATAAAAGTAATAAGAGAAAGATCTACAAAGTCAACAAATAGTGAATGACAAAAAAAATCTGTTTAGTTGTGATTCTGACTAAACTCAGATAAAATGAATCAACTTTAAGTAAATATTATTGTATACTGAATCTTATTTAAGTCAGTTTGATACTAAATTGCCCTTTGGTATGTGACACACCAATGTTTCATAGACTGTATAACAAAAGCAAAAGACAATATACTAGTTTTAACCCTGAAATGTCTTAAAAGAAACATATTTTGACGAACATGTCCATTCACTGCAACTTTTTTTTTTCACTTATTTACCAAACCAAATGCCTCTGTATTTTATATTTACTGTTGTGTGTGCACATCATTTTGTTTATGTTTTGGTTACTTTGTTTGTTTCGGTTCTTTGTATTAATTGGTTTGAATTACTTCAGTGGAGGGGTTCATTTCTCAGGCTGGCGAATCCCTGACATTAAAATAAAAAAAACATACTAATTTACACTCTATTGAAATCACTTAAGGTTCAATCCCTTTGAAGCAGGACTTTCTTCTTGGATCTTGGAGATGTGTAACCACCCATCTGAAGATGTTGAGCAAGCAAGTTAGTCAAGCTGGTGTTGGTTTAACACCAAATGAAATCTGTTTTTTATCATCAGTCAAATCCTCCAGATATTCTAACCTTGACTTTGAAAGAGTTTAGCTTTATGCTGTGTTTTTCAGAGGTTGAGATATTAATTGCAGACTTAGCCATTAACCACACAACTATCCTTAACCAAAGATTCTGCAAAGCTGCACCATCTTCTGAAGTGTCAGACATTTGAACATAGATGAAATACTGGACTTCCTCACCACATGCTGTTGCAAAGCACAAGAGCTCTGACTAAGCCACAGTGGCTGATCTTATGTTTACCTTGTGGTTTTACACGGGCCTGCCACGGACCAAACAAGGCCTCTGGACAACTGACTAAGCAGTAGTTTAACAGCATTGCACCACTGTGCTGATGCAAAGCTTTGATGTTGGTGCTTGGGTGAATCTAGAGGACTTGTTCTTAACAAACTGAGGAGAAATAATCATAAAAAATTGTGTAATCGGGTTAGCTTTTTACCCATAAGCTACCCAACCCATAGAAACTTGACCCAATAAGTCCAATTCTTTGAACATGAGGTCAATGTTTGTGCCTTTGACAAAATATTAAATAAAAAAACAACTTTTTTTTTTTTTTTTTTTTTTAGAAATATTTAACATTTATTACTATTTGGTATGTCAAAATTTTTATAGTGTATTCTTCTGCTTTGTGGTGTCCAATAAGAGGCAGAAGGTGAAAATGAAATTTGTTACACAGGATTTTGGGCAAAGTTTGTACCATAAAGTGATGTCAAATGTCTTAGAAACTGTATGTATGATATATGTCATGCTTGGGCTCTTATGGTTTAAACTTGGTGTTTCCATCACACTAAAACAAAAGATTTTGCTTTGAGACCAAGTAAGGAGGTGCGCATGCTGATGTTACAGATCTGCATGAGTGCCCAATGTCACACTGTACAGTTATATTGCACACTCACTCACACATTTCCTAGCAATGTGTTGACTTGCTGCAATAATGCCAGCATATGCATTCACATGCATGAACACACACACACACACACACATACTGTTGAAACCAAGTCAAACACAATAAGTCTTCTGACCAGACGAGTCACAAAACACCAGGTCCTTCCATCAACAGCAGACAGACAACCCCCCCATCCCCTTCCTCATCCCTGTTTGACCTCTGATCCTGATGACAACAGACTGTCATCACCCTCACTCCTGCTAGGTAAACACCACATCCTACAAAGTCTTACATACACACTGAACAGCAGACTGTATTAGTGTGTTAATGCTCACTTGATGTTTACCTGTGTGTGTGTGTTCTGTCCATTTAAAAAAAAAAAAAAAAAAAAAAACTTTTGGTTTGATTTTGGTTTGTCCTTCACCCTACTTTTTATTTAATCATCATGTACTCTGCTTTTATCAACTCTGCTCCAAATCCAACCCGCCTGCAGTCGTGACCAAAAGCCAACGCATTTCGATTTTTCTGCTGAATGTTCATGGAAAAGTGAGGTTAAGGGCACACAGCTGTTGCCAAAAAGAGAAATATTTACCCCGTGTGACGCAAGCAGTCTCCTACTTTTTGAACCACTATCAGCTATATTTAGAAGTTCCTTACCACCAGACCAAAGTGCTGCACTCATCAAGATAACATAAAAGACATAAAATGAGTCTTCTCAAAGAGGGTCCCCCTGCCCCCCTCCGTGCTACCACACACACACACACACACACACACACACACACACACACACACACACACACACCAGAATGCTGAAGACCAGAATGCTCCAATTGTTCTTGGTCTTTTAATCTCATTAACTCACCTCACTCACGTGAAATTTTTACAACAAATACAAACCTAAGTTTAACCCTGTTTGTGTACTCCTCGTCAGCTGCTTTCCAGAAATCATGCTCAAATGTTAAAGGGATTTTTCCACAATTTAACTAAATAAAGAGGGGGTGGAGCTGGACCAGGGGAAAAGGGGATTTGGCAGAGGTGGGGGCAAGGGTTCATGGATGTTGTGTAAGCCAGAGCCCGGAGCCAGCTGACTGCTCCTCCTCTCCCAGGAGAACCGCCACGCCATGGACAGCTGGAAACCATTGACAGGAGTTTGGGATTTGTGAGCATTAGAGTAGAGGGGCTCGACAGAGAGGATCACGGGGCTGGCTCATCTTTGTGAATTCACTTTTTGCAACCAGAGTAAGAGAGGAAACCAAGGAGGAGATGAAGAAATATGTGTCACATATCTCTGTCATATATTTTCATGATGAGAATGTGAGAAGAGAAAGAAAGAGAGAAAAAATGATGGGTTTTAATAAAATTATGAGTCATCAGTTGCATTTCCCGATAGGGGTCTAACAAGAAGGAGGGGAGAAGAAAAAACTGACACCCCCCAAGTCTCATTCATGAAAATTTTATGTTGCACATATTTATGAGAGCAGGTCAAACAAAAACAAAAAAATTATTACTCAACGTTTCTCATTAAACTCAACACATGTGCAAGAATATGCCTGCAGATGTGGAGGATGAAAACATTGAGCTGATTTGAATTATCAAATACTTGAAACTTTGGCTTAATGTCTGAGTTATTGCTCTTTACTTTCAATTTTTGCAACAAAATACGGGAGGAAGTGTTTTTTTCAAAAACCTAAAACTCATTTCTTGATGTCGCCTGTACAAGAAATACGTCGGTGTTCTCATAATTTGGGTTTTATCTTTGACATTTTGAGAAGTCAGAATCACCAACCTTTAGTCACTTTTTGTTTGAAACTTACGGAAGTAGAATGTGGGAGGAAATACTTAAGAAAACAAAGAGAATGAAGAGATGGAAAGAAAAAGATAGACCACTAGTTTTCTTTTAAAGCTAGACACAAACATCCTCCATCTGTAATACTTCAAACCAACACCATGCAGTTTTGTCCAGTCAACTCTATGATTACCCCATAGACAAAACTGAACAACATCGCATGACATCATGTCGTTTTATTTACTCACTTGAAAAACAAGAAATATACAAACTTGCAAATTTAATGAGAGAATAGAAACAGTCAAATCAGAAATGAAACGAGAGTGTAATGAGCACAGCTTTCACAATGAAAGAGCCAAAACTCTTTTCACATAACCTAAGTTGGCATTTATTTCCTTTCTCGCCACCTTTTACACACTGGGTGTCAAGAGTAAATGTGTCAGCCATGATGAAACTTGGAGCGTGAAGGATAGAGTGTTATTCAGTTTTCTCCTTGATCTCTCCTTCTCTGGGTGCACATGTGGAAAGTCTATTTTTATCACTTTACCTGCTATGGAGCCATATGAACAGCTGGTTTCCATTTTAATTGGACAGAAACAAAAGAAGAACATGGCTTTCCCACAAAAAAAGAAAAAAAAAGTTTTTGTTCAAGCCCCTACTAGCGGACATCTTGAAACTTTTCATAAGGCTTGACCAAAGATAAACATGTGTGTTTCTCTAGAGGGGATTTTAAGATGATTTTAGGGATTTTATTTAAACTTGCATTATGTTAATCTCATTCTGCTTTTGTTTACCTGACTGCTACCTTTGTCACAAATGTTGTGTTTGATAAGTAATGTATTATAAAGTTGTTTTGACTCGTTATTGGCCAGCTCACTTTTGGAAAGAAATTTCTCATCACAATAAGGTTTTCTTAATAGAGAAATTCAATTAAACCTACATTTTTACTGGACCTGACAGGAGGAGAAGACATCATATGAAAAAAGGATTGAGTGAAGAGAATGAAAAAGGAAAAACAACCTCACAACCAGAGGTTACACCTGAAAAGAAACTCAAAAGAAAACATTCTATGACTTCTGAAAGAACACAATGCAGAGAATCATCAGGAGCACCCACAAGAAGACAAATTGAAAGAGGCATAAATAACAACCACAACATCGTCAACAAGTATAAATGAGAACATTTTACAGTTGCTATTGGTGATAAAAACCTGTGGGATAACACATTTGTGTGTTACCGTGTGTGTGTGTGTGTGTGTGTGTGTGTGTGTGTGTGTGTGTGTGTGTGTGTGTGTGTGAGTGTATGAGTGAGTTAAAAATATAAAGAATGTTGCCTTAAATATAAGGGTGATCATGCATAAGCAACTCTCTTCTGGACTTTGGATAGTGAAAGCCTTTTGTTTGATCAGTTTACTTGCTATGGCTAGTTTTCATAAGTATTTTTCTGAAAAACATGGCCTTCCTGGACCATCCATCAAGTTTAACCACTGAAGTTTTGAAACTGTAAATGTGTGTTCAGAATATCAGCAAGAAAGTTTTTGTGATTTTTATGTGTTGTTTCGTCATTCTTAATCCATAAATATGCCCCAAATCCTCACAACAACAAATGTGAATATCTGAGTTTATGTCACAAATGTTCTTTCAAAAGCAGACCTGTGCCTTTGAGTTGAATCTTGAGAAATCCAAATGCTCTCATTACTCTTTCTTTTTTTTAAGGTTTTACTTTACCGACAGCTAATTTTTGTATTTTATTGTATTGGACTAGAATTTGCTCCAGGCATTCACTGAGAAGGGTTTTTGCTTAAGTAAAAACAACGTAACTGTTTTGTGCAAATTTGAACATAAATAATAGATAAATCTATTTTTCATTGTATTTTGGTTTAAAAAACAGAAATGCACAACTTGATAAAAACTCTTTTTTTCCCACTTATTTAATACAAATATCCATGTGAATGATCTCAAAATCATTAATGACACAAACTGGAAGAACTGGGGATGATGGTACTGCGTCATCTAAATTTTACATGATTGAAATGACAAGAAAAATAACTTTTCATTAGTTTTGAAGGTAAATGGACATTTTTCTTTTTAATTTTCATTACATTCTAAGGAGCATAAATAAAGTTTATGAAGCACTGGCCATCATCAGTTGTAAGCTCCACATTTTGGTAACTTGCTCTAACGTAAAAGTTTTCTTGCCTCTTTAGCAAAACTCTGTGAGTGAAGCAATGAAATGAAATGTGCATTGTTTCCATCATCCTCGTTCATGTCCAAGAAGATAGTGTATTCCTGGGATCTGCAGACACGCCAGTCCCACAGCAGAGTACACATATTTAACAAATGATTACAAGAATATGATCACAGTCTTTGGTTTTTCCAATAGTCCTGCCCCTGGGATAGTGGTCACAGCTTGCTGGGAGTCTCGTCATGATATAATTCCATCTGGCTTCTTCTCATACAACTGATCAGAAAGTCTGTTGTCCATTATAGATGTTTTTAAGGGGAACATTTTTTTTCTTTTCTTTTTTTTTTATATCATTTTCACAGTGAAACACAAAGAAATAAATAATTTCTTTCTGTTTTGTTGCACTGTTGGTACACATGTGTAGGTGCATGTGCCCCTGAAACTAGACACAGCATCTGCAAGGAGTGGAAAACACCCAGCAGCAACAGCATCAAAAGGAAGTACATGAGGCAGCTTATCATGTTCTATTCAGAGTTATGGCCCAAGTATTTCAAACAGCTCCAACAGCAAGATGTCCATTCAAAGAACTACTGGTGTTTTGTAACATTACACATTTACTAAGTTCAGCTTTCATGACATCAGCACTTATAACAACAGGTAATTATTTAGGCTCTTTTCTCCGGCCTGTTCTCAAAAAAAAAAGAGACTTGAGGAGACAAAGAGTAACAGGATGTTGGACACAGAAGGGAGAGGAGTCACTGCCACATAAGTTTCAATGATATCTGAGCATTACTGTTGCAGTTAGAGCTATCATCCATGTAGCAATTGATGGAGTTTCCTCTGACTTTGGTTTGCCTAACTTGGTCATGGAGACCTGGTCTACTGCACAGCAATAAGGGACATGAAGGACAACTAACATACTTCAACAGCAAAGAAAACATCTAGGCCAAGGTGTCAGCCCTGTCAGGGGTCCTGCACTCCTTCACCTAACACTGTTATCCCTTAAAGTAATCATTAGGACACTGATGAACGTGAGAGTACAACAGTAAGAGACAGGGTGAAAAGACAAAGCTAGGCAAACAACACAAGGGTACAAGATGTTTTTCCAGCATCACTATTGTAATACGTCAGTCCACAAAACCTGCAGATAATGATGTGAGCTCTTATAAAAGGCAGCTGTTGCTTTAAAATCACAAATATCCTCTGTTATGACCTTATGTCTCCATGTGTTTGTGTTTCATAATTAAAACATTTACAGACTGTGAGCGCCAGGCTTATAAATCAGCATCATCCCTCCAAAAGTTACTCATCTAGCACTTGTTGAGGGCTCGAGGGGAACATTTCAACACCCAAAAGCTTGCAGGGCTGTAAGAGATGTGCTTGAAGAGGCAACATGGCTTCAATGTTTTGTTTTGAGTTTTGAGTTTTCATCACCGCAGCTGCATCATCAAATTTAAATACTGTTTCAGTTTGATGGAGGCTGAGAAATGACTCTTTAACACAGTCATTACCCATCACATGAAAAACTGACAGCTATTTTGGCAAAATGATGTCACAATCAAGTTTGAAGATTTAAAGTTAAGTCAGTCAGAATTACAGGCTTCATCTTGTGATAAATTTCAATGAAACAATGAAGTAATTATGAGGCTAATATTCAGCATCCTGTGTAGTCCTTAAACTCAGTCTATTGTTTTGAGTCTATCTACAGATATTGTGACATTGCTTCCTTTTCCAAGATGATGTAGGCCTTTTGAACTCAAGTGTCCGCAAGTGCGCGGCCACTACTAGAACCTGAAGTGTAGCACGTATGGAGGAAACTGCTCCAGTTGGAGAAATGGGATCCATCTATGGGGAATATCCTAAAATAAACCCCTCTGTTCTCCCATATCAGGCCTTGTATAAATAAGATAGCACTGCAGGCACACTGCACCATGGGAATTAGCCAATCCCGTCCTGTAAACATCAGCCAATGACTTCTGGCAGGCTGGCTAGCCCTTAGGAGGGGAGGTTCTGCACTGGAATTCATAAATAAATCACTTTTCTGGGAGGATTATGTGTCCACAGTCCCTGTTCTCCCAGCTGCTCCCCCCTGAAAAATAAACAGGGCAAAGCAGAAATAGCAGAGTTTAAGCACCACTACAGGAAATTATCTGGGCCTCTTGCTATAATTTGGGGACATTATTTTTGTAGCATTTGCATTTTTAGTCAAACACAAACAGTTTTTTTGTTTTTTTTTCTGACCGTGTTACACAACTCCTCCCACTCCCTCTCTACTATGTGTAACTGTACATTCCTGCTTACATGAATATAAATAAACACCACCGTTCACCAAAACAGAAATAAGAATCCTCTGACTTATGATTTGATAAGCAGCACATTAACTTTCTCCAAATAGTTTCCATCTGAAAACTGAGGTGAAGTGACCTTTGGCAGAGTGACTTGTTTTCCTATCCAGTGGTTGTTTTGAACGTTTGTTTGTGCCATTAACATGTTTCCAGAGGAAGTAATGTAGCACTATCTAAACCTGCTCACCCTGAACCTGCCCCAGCCTCCATGTAATCACCTCCTTAGACAAACATGGGGGCCAATACACAGATGCTGTGGAAATTATGCTTGAACTGGAATGCGGTTATGAACATGCCTCTTTTTAATGATGTGCATGTTGTCTATGAATATTTTAGAAATCATCAACCCTGGCCCTTGCACCATATTTGTCTGGTCAAAATGAGATTTAGATGTCAATGTGTTGCAAGAGCCTGGAACACGCCTCACAAAGGTGATCTGTGAGAACTTTTTGATTGCAGTAATTTGCTGTGGCATGCTTTAAAAACAACAGTTATTCACAAATAGAAGACAGATCTTTGGATCCTGAGAAGGTCTCGTGTGGGTTTTGAGTGTGACATTTGGTTGTATATGTGAATTATGTCATAATTAATGATAGGAAAATTATCTTAAATCCAGAGACAGTTGCGGGAATACAGATGATGTTGAAATAATGTACAAATAACGTGGTTAAACCTGCCATCAATGATGATTATCAAATATGTTTGACCAAGTGAGAAAGGATTTATTGATTTGAAAAAAACGGATTTCTTGCCAGTTGACAAATGTAGACGTTCATTTTCTGTTTGCTCGGTTTCAACTATCTGACAAGAAAAAATTCTGACTCTGCTGAAGGTTTAACAGCATGTTATCCAGCTATTTGCTAACGAACATAAAGAAATATCTATAAAAACAATAAAAAAACAGTTTAACTCTCTCTTTTTGCTTCTGACCACATAGAACTCATTACAAATGGAAGGACCCTGGAGAATAATTTAATGCCATTAAACAGGTTGTGCATTTCTCCACAAAGTTAGTCCATAGAGTCCACAGAGCCGAGACAACATGTTGATTTAACTCTGATGAGTTTACAGTTTGCCGAGCTGGAAAGGCCAACAACGACCTAATAACAAACAGGACAGAGCTGTAGCCCTTCACAGGATAAGACCATCACCTGTAGTTATGTGCTCTGACAGTGACTCATTATATATCAACAGGTTTTTGTTTTTGCAGTGTTGTATAAAAAAAGCTAATGAGCTATTCCATATTTTGAGTGCAGCCTTCATGTGGCTTCACATGAACAAGTAAAACAGGTAGATGCAAGTTTGTGGCAGCAGCTTCGAAGCACTGTGCATGGGCATCTACCAGCCACAGGTACAAATATGAAGTCTGAAGTGAAACATGCTGAATATTCATAAAACAAAGTATAAAAGACAGGATTTAAATTCACAATCTTTCACCTTAAGGGCAAGGTTCAAACCATTTATCAGGGAAAGAGTTGTTTTATTTGGGTTTTTTTTTTTATTTGAGAGCACAATTATGTCATGACAGGTACGGAAACACCATCAACATGACAGCAGCTTAGTTCCAGTAGACCAATGAAGAAGGAAAATGCAGTTAAATGCTATTTTTTAGCCTTTATTTTGAAATTGTGGCCAACATACAGATTTTGCAATCAGTCATGACATCACATTGTTGAAGCCTTATAGCTTAGTCATGTTTCACAGCAGACACATTAATTTAATGTTTAAGCAGACTCCTGACTGACTGAGCTGACCTGTTGAGTTCCAGCTAGAAGCGTCACACACCAGCAGCTGCATATGATCACACAGACAGTGTTGGACGTGCACCATGGCTGACCCAGCAAAGAAACCCAAGATGACATTATTGGAGAAAGCAAGGAAAAGAAAAAGGGAAAATGACGGAGCAAGAGTAAACATCAGACTGATTTATAATGTCTGGAGAGAGCGGAGAGAAGAGACAGGATGCAAGATGCATGCCAACCTTGCCTTCATTAGGGAACACCCTACTGCAAAAATATAACAAAACCTGTTAAATACTATAATTTACAACACAGTTTTAAGAAAAGAAATATATGCATGTATGCATATATTTCTTTCATGCTTGTATATAAATATGCATGTAACTTGGTGTCCAACACAGAATTCTGCTATTCGTAGTTTAATTATTTTTTCTTGTTACCTACCTGTCTTCCTGTGCCACTTTGCCAATAAAGTTGTTTTTTGTTCATTTCTGTTACCATTGTTTACTGGAAAAAAGAAGGAAATTACATTAGCTCAGTGACACTTTTCAATTTTCAAATAACTAATAAACTAATAAAAAAAATTCTTATCAATTTCCTAAAATTTCCTAATGCAGTATAAGGAATTGTAGAACTGTGGCTATCAAAGTAAGTTTTTAAACAGCTCAAGATTTCTTCAGAAATGTTCTGTTGTCTGCTATCATTTACCATTTCAAACAAAACAATAATGCTGCAAAGGAAACTGGTGTACAGTTAAAGTGGAACTATTATGTGCATTTCAGGCTAATTTGTTTTTATTTCTGAGACCAGACGAGCTGGGATTGATGGAGTTATTGTCACAAATGGCTTTATTTACTTCAGACCGACCCTCTCCGTAGGCTGTCAGATCAGCCTGTGGGCAAAACGAATGGATTGAGACTCTTCCGCATTAAGCCCCGCCTCCCGCCACTGCACTACATCGGGAGCGCACACCGCAACTGCTTTCGCCGTCATTGTAACATCTCATAAACAGAAGGATTAAGCTAATATGAACTCAATAAAAAAAACAAAATACAATGTCAACACATAGCATACAGCCCTACATGTTGGAACCTGAATCAGACCCTGAAAATGAAGTGGAAAACAGCAACCCACAGCAACAAATGCAGCAGGATGTCTCTCTTTGGTAAACTCACCAGCCATCGTTGGAAATAACTTTATCCCACGTTTTCCACACACCTGATGTATTTGTACATGCCCTTGTTAACCAGTAGAAGGTAACCAATCACCGAACCTTATCCCCCGGGACGTCACAAGGATTTTCAAGTAGAAAAAACTCTCTAAAATGACGCGTTTTTTGTCGCCATGGAAACTGAACGGATAGAGTGCTGGAACTCAAACTCAAACATGCGTTTAGGTGATAAAAAAAACAGTGTCGTTAACATGTCTGATGAGGATTCAACACTGTAACACTGTAGAAAGCTCAGAAAACCTGAAATACCACAATAGCACCCCTTTAAAGATCTATGTACAACAAAGGGGGGCTTCACAGTTGAGTGAAAATTCTGAGTTTGACAATACCAGCAGCATTTCTATATGACACAAGCAGTCATTTGTTTGCATAAGAATGTGAATTGTGGTGACTGACATTTTCCATTAGATAGGATAACCTTTGGTTATTCTGAGTATTTGTGCCTCAGTATCTTCAGATGTAAACAACACACGGGACACACTCAGCTGTTATTGTTGCTGCATCCTGCAAAACAAGAAATTCTCCCATCTAAACATCAATCCCTCTAGTCCAAATAAAGGCACAAAGACATCATGGAAATTGTAATGATGCACATGAAAGTGAAAAAGTAAATAAAAGGCAATAAAAAATGGGGGTTTCCAAACAGTGGAATTTGTTGTTGTCGTTGTTTTAATGCAGAAAACTTTTTCTTGTGTGGGCATGAATGGGTTAAACGACTGAGCGGTGAGACGCTTCATGCCTTCAAATGTGCAGTCTAATCAAAGAATGGAGCACTGCTCGCCTCCTCTGCATGTTCCATACAGTCTGCAGCCAAACTTTTACTCATACAGTACAAGAAAAAGCCTTGTGGGTGGGACACTCGCCTGCAAAAAGAGGTGCACGAATCAACCCCCAGCATCCTGTTCAATACAGTTTGCACACACAGGTGCTGCAATCCCCAAAACACGCCGAAGTACAGCCTGACACACATGTGCTATATGTGACAGTTACAAGTCAGGAAATTAACAGAATGTTAACATCTGCTTAGTTGTTGCTAAGTGAAAAACTGGTTATTTCAGCTCTGAAATGGCTTTACCACACTTTTTGTGGGCATGTGACAACTGTGTCTGGGGAAAGTAAGGGGGCTTCCTTTTTCCACATCAATAAGATAAAGAAAGTGACACAAGTTCCGGCAGCGATCTGTGCAGCAGCAGCGGTACGAGGCTGAGACTGAAACCCTGAATGTGTTCAGGCTGACGTGACCTGGTTCAAATCTAAAAAGGATATCTGATGCTCATTTTTATCAGTCATTTCTTATCTTCAACCCCTATTTAATGTTCTTTTCAAATGCTTGGCTGAAAAGCTTTGGTTCTTGGTGTTCATTTTTGGCCACTGTACTGAAGCAAATTACTTAACCTAAATGTAAACAAAACCATCTGGGTTGTATAAGGGTTTTCCTGTCTAATGTGTAGCCTTTTAATGAAAACTTGATGATGGAAATGTCCTTTAATCATCTTAACTTTGCTTGTTGGACCAGGAAATTCTGATAAAAAAAAATTTAAAAAAAAGAAGTATTACTCCAGTTTTATCAGATTTGTCAATAAATTTTTAAAAAATCTGATGACTTAGTCATGAGAGTGACTCATAACGTTGATATGAACCCAATGTGCTTTCTTATCATTCACTGTCACGGTAACAGGAGGAGCTCTCACTTTGGCATGAAACCCAGGGGCATGACTTTTATTAAGCGATCATGCAAGAAGTCAAATTCAAATGAATTTAGCCAAGAGGGATTCATCACTGTGACTCAGTAAGGAGAGAAGAAAAGACAGAAAACGTGAGTCTCAGAGCGGTTGGAATCATGTATAAAATCTCCTCAGGGCAACAAGTGACCATGACCAGCGAGGACATATTGAGCAACGCTGTTTGTAAACTGACCTCTGAACTTGTGACTGCAGGGTTCACGGCTTGAGTCACAGCCTGTGATGTTGCCAGGACTTAGCAGCGCAGTAAACATGGCAACAAACTACCGCAAAGGAGAAAGTGCCCTGGAAAGCACCCAAGACAATTTGTTGTGCATTTTAGAGGAAGTCGTGAACGTCCTCAATCAAGTGATAAGACAGGACACTTTAGGCTGAGACGTACTCTCTACGTAGTGAGGATGTCAGTAGAGATGAAGAGTTATGAAGTGACGATGCAAATCTTTTTTTTTGTTTGTTTGTTTTATTGTTCAAGTGTTTGTGTTATATGGGAACAAACCAGACTCAGAGAAAAATGAACAGTCAAAGAAGGGTCATATGAATCTGAAACTGAAGATTCAAATTCACTGAATAAGTCTATTTTGTCAACAAATGACACTGAATTCTTTGGGGTTTTTTAGAAATCGTCAGACACAGACATGGTCTCACCTTTTTGTTCCGTAGGCGACAAAGAAATGACTCACAGCAGACACTGCTCTTTCTCTAAACCAGTGCTGCTGAGGGTCAGCATGCCCCCTAGTTCTAGATAATAGACTAACAACGCTGCATGAAGGCAGAGTTGACGCACTGTCAAAGTCCAGACTTTCAACCCACTCCTCTTTGGACTTGGCTGCAGCTCAAACAGGCTACAGGCCACTTGCTCAGTCTGACAAACAAGTCTTTGGTATGAAAACGGGCAGACAGAGGGCCGGCCGAGCCAAATGTCAGCACATCTTACATCTGCGTGACACTTTAGTGCTCTTAAGGGCTTTCACTTTTAGGATTTACCTAAATCCTTAAAGCGAACACTTGAAATGACAGCAACCACCACATCCGCATGGGCTTTTTGCAGCTCCAAATCTTAAAGTCATCTTCTGGTTTAGTGGGTATTTTTTTTTATACTTTTGAGGTCCATATTCATGAGATTTTTGTGCCTGTTGTGCTTTCAAAACCCTGCATTACATGAAGATATGAACACAGGAAGTGGGCAGAAAGGGGAGTTTTGCTTTAACAAAAATAGCTTGCCAGACAGAAGATTGATGTCTTTTAAAGTTTTATGCTTGCATGCCTCCTCCATTGTTCTTCAGTATGAGCTCATCATAGTCATACAAAAGGGGATGTATTTCTTAAAAACAAAAACAGGTGAGAAGACCACTGCCTTGAAGAAAGCCAGCTCTCAAACAAAGCTGTAGTTTACAGGCCAAGTCCTGCCTTGTGCAACTGACAAGGTAATTTACCCTAACCCACTTAGGAAAGAAAGAGATCAGTGTGATGGCTGCAAAGTTCATTAGCCAGTGACACTATTTCTTGGGAGTCTCGAGGGTGCTCTCTGTGATGGAGACATGTGGGGTTGACGTGAAAAGTCCAACTTTGAGGAGGTCACCTCTTTTTATGGCCATGAATCACCCGAAAATCAACAAGCCAAGTCGCTCCCACTGGAGCCTTTTTCCACCAAACCATACCCAGGGTCACATAAAGTATGTGGCGTGTCACTGTACACTGTATGAGGGAGTGCAGGCTAAGAGATAGGCCATAAACACACCTCGCCATAGTATTTGAACCGTAGTAGCTTGACCTACTTCAGGAAACGTCTGTGTAATAATTCACTGCAGGTTTATTGTCATTTTCAAGCTGACGGGGGTTTATGAGAGAGGCTGTTGTTATTTTTGTGCTGTCATCAGGATTTTTTTGCTTTTCTGTCTTTTCATGATTCAATATATTTAGTGTGCAACAAGTTCATGGGTTTGACCTACAACTTTTGGTAACATATTACAGGCCAGAAGATACTGAACACACATGTCTCGGGACAATGCCTGACAGAGACTCAGAGACTGGACAGAAGATGTACCGTACGATAGCAGACTAAATATAAACAAAGTAAGAGTTTACATTGAGAACTGAGGGGCTGTTTCAGCACTGGCATGACAGGGAGAAGCGACACCTCTGCACTTGTAAGCAAATCTACTCCTGATTTGCAATTATTCTGTGAATAATGCATTTTTTATGCAGGCTGTCATGAAATACCGGGTTTCTATATGTACAAAAGGGGCTTTACAGCCTCCAAACAAACAGTCTGGAGTGTCTAAGGGCTTCTGCTTTGTCATTCTTTACCACAGAGGTCCCAGGAGCAGCGGGAAGACAGGAAGCTCCACCCCCCCCCCCCCCCCCCCCACCCCCACCCCCCCCCCCACCCCCCCGACATCCTCCTTTAACCTGGCTCAGACAGCAGCTGAGCCAAGTCAAGGCCGCTGCGCAACTCCCCTCCTTTTAACTGTTATCATGTGAGCAAGAGGGCATCTTTACAGAGACACACCTACTTTTTCTCTTTACTTGGTCTTTCACGGACACGAGGGAGGGAACAAATGAAGTTCGTGAAAACTCACCATTGACTTCTCTTTTCTCCCTTCTCTCCATCAAAGTTGCTCCGAAAACCCAGTACTCCCACTCCTCCCCACCCAATCTTATTCCTTGTCGCGCGCCCCCCTTGCCTCCCTCCCTTTCTTCATCTTCTGGGCCCTCTCACTGACAGCTGGCTCTGATTATGGCTGTGAAAAATTGGGCAGTCACGCCAGCAATTCCCCCCCTCCAGCATTCCTACAGCATGACTCCGCACTTTCTCCCTACTGGTGCGAGGCCTGTCTTTGCCTCCTTCCCTCTGCATCCCCCTGCTTCTCTGTCTTTCTTCAGCTGTCTTAATTTCTTTTTTGTTGTTTTTGCCGTTTCAAAGCTGTACTTTGCAGGAAAACAGCAGTAATGTTCAAGCCAGCAGATGTTGTTTTAAGGGGATTTGTGTCCTTTATTTGAGGGTGGGTGGTCTAGGAACAAAAAAGAATGAATGGTAGATTGTGTTTATGTTAGTCATTTGACAGAGACATATGGAAGAGGTATTGAGGAAAAAGTCCTCGGCTTCTTCACAGATGGAGCACAAGCAGCCCAAATAAGAGAAAACACACTCCATCACCGCCTCGTACTGTGACGTTTATGGTACGTTTCATGACTGTATAATGATTACAGCATGTCAGAGTGCATTTTATTTTCACAGAATTTTTCCACAAGCTCTCATTTATTTGTTTAATCTGAAAAAGAGCTAAACGTCTCTGTTGCTGGCAGCCACTGAGCACTGGTTGGGTTTTGTTACATGATTTGGCTCCACTGAAGCAATTCAAACAATAAAAACTGCAGTTTTAGCACATCCATCTACACCTCTGCTTGTTTGCCAAACTTTCCACCCTTTGCTGCTTGATACGCTGGAGGTCAGAAGGCTTGCCCAGAAATCATAATAGCATCTTGACGCCATAAAAGTTCAAATAATTGGATGTATTCATGTTTTTGATAATGGAAAACGGTCAGGGGATTAATAGACAAGGTTTCACAACTGCTGCAGCTCAATAATAGAAACCTGAAACATTTTACTACATCTGCACAGTTCCCTGTCAGTTATAATGATAACTGCTGGTGATTATGGTACATTTCCAGCAGGACAAGGTGACCTGATTATGACAGACTAGACACATGCTACAAATGTCTCAGCATTTAGCTGAAAGCTTGTGTTTTCTGTTAAAACGCAACACTCAAAGACAGGCAGTAAATCTAGCTTGCTCACTTGGAAAAAGTTTTAAGTAAGAACAGAATCTCATATGAGCTTTAGGTTAGCCTGCATTCTCTTTAACAATATTCTTTAGTCAGATAAGCCCTGTAAGCTTCAAGTGATTGCTTGAAGGGTCAAAAACAAAGCACTGAAGGTTTTAGAGTCTCCAAAGCTACCATCATGAACTCTGAGCAATATGTGGAGAATGTTCCTGACCATTTTAAGTCTTTGTTTTCACTTCGTGTTATCTTTTACTCTTGGTTACTGTTTGAGCAGTTTTAGTTATCTAATTCACCTGGTTGAGTTAAAATTGAACCGCTTGCAACACCCAAGTCACCACATTAGAAATCTTTTTTTTCTGGCTTGCCTGCGACCAGTCAAAGCCCTACAGCAAATAGCACGGGCATCAAACACATGAAGAAGAAGAATTTAAAGAAAAAATATGTTGTTCTGATGGAATTAGCTTAAAAGGTGTTTTAAGTGAAAAAAAAAAATCATTGCATCCACACATTTATAGTGATTTCCCTTTTAAAATGAAACATGCAGTGGAGCAGGGTATTGTTATGGGACAGAAAAGAATAGTTCAGCAGCCTAAATCCATTTTATTACCCAATACATATGCAAGAAAATGGCTTTCCATGTTTCATCCCTCCAATCTGCCTTTAAAAAACCGCATTCCCAGCTAATTTTAGCAAGATTAGATTAAAGCTAACAAATTAGGCTATTAGATTTAAGACAGATATAGTTCAAAGTCTGTTCAAAATCCACTAAATGCAGATAAAGCTTTTAAAAACACCCTGTTGACTTGAGCCAGCAGCAATTTTCCTCTGCCATCCACCACAATGCCTGCATATGAAATGCCTTGATAATCTCTGTTTCACAGTCTAATAGGGAGTGGAGAGCGTTATTGTAGCACGATCTGAGCACTCCTGAGGCCAGCAGATGCTTTGTGTCAGCTTGCATAAACTAGATAGAACACTTTCATCTATCATTCAGTAGAACTGGGAGCTTTAGGCCCTCTGATCCAGCTCAAGGCATCTTGTTGAACCAAAGACATTTTCAGGGTGCCGACCTTGATATTACCTCAGTGGAAATAAATTATGCCTGAATAACATGGTCAACAAATACCCACTTATACTGTTTTGTCTCCAGTCTCAGAAAAATTTTTCAACATTATTGTTTCACAGCTCTTGATTCCCTCTTAATGTCAAAGTATTCAACCCCCTTTTATTCAGAAAAGTCTTAAGATAGCAAATAGAAGAGAGCAGAGTTTAAACTCACATTACTTCAGTGTTAAGGAAGCTGCTGATTGGTATGCTTATCAGACAGGATAAATTCATATCATGTGTTTGAGGACTGTCAGAAAACAACAAACAGCTTGTGGTTTAAAGAAACAAGTACCAATTAAATCAATCATCTTAGCGTGTGGTGTTTACAAAAGTCATGTCGTTTATAAGGCTCAAAGATACAAATGATATGTCATTACTGATGTCACTGCATCATAAGATTGTGTAGGTGCGCATAAATACAGAGATAATGACGGTTTTTGGTGGTATTTTAATTATGCATTGATCTCCTGAGTGAGTCATATGGTGAGAAAGTGGCCCACAGTGGAAGCTCCAGCACTGTACTTTACCAATAATCCCACCCACATGTCAGCTCTGTGTCTCCACAGCTGCATATTTATCTATGCTGCTAACTTTGTTCCATATCACCACTTCATTCACAAAGCAGACTTTACAGACTTGAGTTTGACTGATCATACTTTTAGTCAATGTGGAGGATTAAAGCAAGTCAAAATGAACTCCTAAGACACCTTGAATCTGTTCTGCAGGCTTAGATTTAGATTTTATTAAAACAAAAAGGTCCAGAGTTTGCCATATTAAATATATTACCAAGTTTCCCCTTTATGTGACAGTGTTCATGTGGAACAAATTTCAGCCTCCTTTTGGTATTATCTTTGATTTTATTGGATCATGATGACTGTTTGTCAGTGTTGTCAGAAGATCTGAAAGAGTGTTTCAAATAGAAATTGACCACATCCTTATGCCGGGTAAGTGTGGATAGAAGCCAGTCATGAAAGCAGAGCATAAATATTTTTTTTTATTCTGGTTTTTAAAATAAAAGCTCCATTTAAATCTGCTGTAAAGGACTGTAGTCCAGCTGGTGTGACACAGTGTTTAGTCAAACAACAGAAAGACAGGCCTTGGATGTCTGGGAAAGCAATTAAAGCTCTTTATAATGATTATGAAAGTTACAAATGAACATGGTACGCACTCACATCTCACCAACTGCATGACTGTTTTCACTCGGAGAACTGAGTTGGAGGGCTTCCCTTAAGTAAACACTGCTAATAGACAGTTGGAAAGTTTCAATGAGGAGAAAGGGGGATTGTTTGGGTGTACTTTGGCAGCAGTCTTGGCATGTAGTGCTGGTACTGGTAATGGTCTAAAGGTGGGGGCTTTTTTGGTAAATGTGAGTCGGGTGGACTGAGTGGGGACAATAAACTTGCAATTCTGGGAAAGCCATTCAATTTTACAAGACTTTGTAGAAGCTCTAAGAGTACAAGGAAAGCAAAAAAAAAAAAAACAGAAAGGCAAACCAGAAACTATTTAACAAGCACAAAAAGTGTTTCCATATTCCGCTGTCACACAACACAGCAATAAGGAGAGCACTCCCCTGGGTTGACAGTCACACAGGCTTCCACTGAGTATGATGTGACACGAACAGCACTAACTGGAAACATAAACAAACTTTACTGTGTGTGTTTTCAGATGACAACGAAGCTGAATATGATACATAATTCAAACTTTCTGTAAGAAGGATTAAAAATACTGACAGACTCGTTTCTTGTTAAATCAAAGTTCACATTTTAATAATTTGGCCCAAGAAACAAAAATCAAAGAAACACTTGTATCCAATAAATACTTCTTTGTTTGTGAGATTTTGACTTTATTTTTAGGAAATTAAGACAAGTACCTTTTGATTGGAAAATGACCACAAATAACCACAAATTACCACGAAAATTTTTTAATTCCAGAGACATGTTGGCTGAAAAGGGAGATCTGACCACTTTTAGTCATTAATTGACAAGCTGGACCAGACCTGGACATGTTGATGCCTCCACATTTTGGCAGACGGGCAACTGGACCCCATGTGTTATATGGCTGTAGGATAATCCCTATTGTCCTGTTGAATGCAAGTGGCTGGAACCCAGGAACTGCTCTGGACTGCATGTTAGGCCCTGGCAGCAGCAAATTATAGCTTTGGCCAGGGAAGTCAACCAAATGGGCTGATTCTTCTTGTGCAGCCCAAAGGACTCCACACAGCTGCACTTTCTTTCACTGCCAGGGAAGAAGACAGTCTGAAAGAGTGAGAGGAGAAAGGGAGGCGGAGAAAGGAACGGCCAGGGGCAGTTGGACTGGACAGGCCTCAAAGAGCCAGAGGGTTAGTGTCAAAGAAAGAAAGAAAGTTAGACACTTTTTAAAAATCAAAGTATTTTGGGCTGTGTGGTGTTTGGATTGTGGGTAGTTGCACAAAAATCCATCTGAGTTGTTTTGTTTGAGTGATTGGGAATGCATTTACAAAATCACAGTAATAGAGGTTAGATGATGATGTATTCTCGTCCCTTTGAGAGCATAAAACACTGTTTGAGACTTTCACAGTGTTCATCTGTGGAAATCTTTCTGCCTGAGCCTCCTTGATCTTTATCCACAATGCTTGAGCTTTGCTCATTTCCTCATCGTCCTCCAATAAACTAAGAGCAGAAACACTTCACAAGCTCATGTCACCCTGTGGGAGTCACAGCAGATCACAGGGAGGAAGAAAACAGATGTTAAAAGAACTTTTCATCTCCAGACACACAGTTTAACACACAAACAATCTGCTGAAGCTCAAACACCTGTGGCCCTCCATATAGCAGATTATGTAATGGTGCCAAGTTCACCATAACACCCGCCTACACTTTTTTCAAGACACACTCACATAGTCTCATCATAAACTATAGAGAAGCATAAAAGACATTAGCAGTAAATATACCACTGACAATGGAAGATTTCACTGACTAGAGGTGGAAAATGAAAGGAAAAATATCAGCTCTGCAACTATGTTATGTAAGAACATAAAGTTGTTCTAAATAATCGATTTTATCATATAACAAAATATTTCAGGGAGTCGTTTCTTTCAAAGAGAATCCACTCATTTACATAAAACAAAAATGCCTCTTTTGCTGGGATGAAGGTCAGATGAAAGATACATTGCATGGATGCTCTGGGATATATCTTCAGTGATGTGTCCTGGTATCATTGGGTGTTTCGGGCCTCAGAACGTTATACAGCTTCACCCAGGCGACCTAACCGGGGTTGTCTGAACCACAACTTGCGTCCCAGCAGCATTTAGTCACCAGTTATCCGTCTTAATCCACAGCCACCTAGACCCTCTCTCTGCTGCCTCTGTTGCAGTCAAGGTGGGTGTTCTTTCTTTGTGGCCCATTCATGCCAAACTGTGAGTAGGCTCTGCAGAAAGATTGGCCTGTACAGCCTCAACAGCCTACTTCTATGGGTAGCAGCATGCTCACCAACGCTCTGTCCAACACATCTCTAAAAGACCCTGGTACTTGGCCAACTTCCATTTATATGCCTCTTCCATGCGGTCTTCCCAGGGAGCTGTTAATTCTATCAGGACAAGCTGTTTTGAGGCCTCTAATAGAATGAAGATGTCTGGTCACAAAGATGTAACGGAGATGTTTGCCGGGGACTTGAGCTTCCTTCTCAGATCGACCATATCTATGCGTATAATGATGTGAATCACATCTGCCGGCTTCTGCAGTTGCCACATGTCAGTAAACACCTATGGAGGGTTTCAAACTGACATGTCAGACCATGCTCTCGATCATCATCATCATCAATGAGAGTTTGGAATAATGGCGTCCCATTCCTCCAGCGAACAATGCCAAGGCATAGTTAAGTTATTTCAATGGCACACAGTGGCTCAGTGTTGATGAGGCAGACACTCAGGAGCATAACAGATACCTAAAATGACTCAGCAACAAACAGTACACAAAAGCCTCGACCAGTATTCAAAATACAATCTGTACATCATATTTTTTACCTACTTTACCCTATCTATGGTCTGTGAATGTTGCAGCCATCGATTTAAGGCAGGATACACCTAAATGACACAATTTAGAAAGCCACATGCTGGAGGACCCAAACAGAACCTGTACTGGGGTGGGTTTTAGATACAAATCCCATTAAAAAAAAAAGAGCCTACTGAGATTCAAACCCAAATCTGTAACTCTACCAGGGGACATTGCCAACCACCACACCACTGTAGTCTGTAAAATATAAGCACAAACAGGATACATCATATTTAAGCCGTGTGATGTATAAAAAATGGTTGGCTGGATGGAACCACAGATCACATTGTTAAAAATTACAATTTGATTTTAGAGATCATGTTCATGATCAAGAATTGAGTTTGAAATAAAGTCAAATCATGAGCTCTTTTGCTGTTTAGTTGTGCCTCTGTGTTTGGCTATGTAGTGTATTTAGCTGTGTTTTCTGTATTCCAAAGCATTGTTATGCTGCTTCTGGTGCTCAGCTTTTTCAAATGCTAAGTGTGGTCTAAATTTGCTTGTGCTTTCCTCTTTTGGCATGTGTTGCCTGATGTTTCGTGTTTAGCTCTTAGGAATCCCTCAAGAGTTACACAGACATTTACGATCAACATGAAGCACATTAACAAAAAAAAAAAAAAAAAAAAAACTCAAACACCGAAGCTTAGTAGACAAGCCCTGCACTGAATTCATCGTGTGGTCTGCAGACAATTACAATTTCTAGCATTGTACTGGCAATAAATACGGACCCAATAAAGGTTTGAATTAGAGTAGCAGTAACAACAAAAGCAGTTTTTTGGAATAAATCACCACACATCTGCAGAAATAAGAGATTTGACATCACCATATGCCTCGGGTTGAGTGAGGACGGCTCACAAACAACCTATTCTCACAGCTTAACATGATTTAATCAGAACCACATTCCCATGAATTCACACATCATCAAAACGTAATATCCAAAATGCTTGTTCAATCGAAGAAAGCCACTTTCAAATATAATACAAAACAAAGCCATGTCACAAGTGTGTCCTCATGAACATGAGTTCAATAAATTTGTGGGGATAAAAGTGTGATAAAAGTGGGCAGTAACATGGGTGGTTGAATCTGTGTATTGTCCAGGGCCGGACACTTGGACTGTGTAATTCTAGTCCTGGAGTGACCACACAGGGTCGGTTGTGAGGTCTGGGGGAGCAACAGAACTGAGACAGATGGGACATGGGCAGGACTTTTTGGTGAGAGAATGCTTTCCACTGTTCCAACGCAATACAAAGCCTATTGATTTTTTTCTCTGCGTTGAGTGAGGAGCAAAGGAATATCTTATTTCAGTGTCCACCGCACGGTCATGACACCTGGGCCAGGGTCAGGTCTGTCCGGTCCCTAGCGGAGGCATGCTGAGCCCAAAAGGAGGGGGGTTACTGGACATAACAACTTCCAGATTCCTCTCTGCATCCCTAACCTCCTGCACCACTGTCTCCACATATCATTTGCCATATCTCCATGTTTCATAGAACCGTGCTCATCTTTTCACTTTTATAGCTTGATGATTTTGACCTCAGCTTCATCTTTTGCGACCCCTAATGTGCAAATGGAAAACTAAACTCCCTTCCCATGAGCCCTCTGGATAGACAGAAAGATTGTTCCTCAGGAAACGAAGGTCAGGAAGTCAGATGAGGAAGCTGGCTTTTTGTTCTAAATGCAACCTCCCTCTTGAGACTGGCATGTCAACAGAGAGCTGGACAGTAAATCTTCTTCTAATGCTGACCCCTTACTCTCTTGTTTTGTTGCTATTTTTGCAACCTCGCATTTAATCAAAACATGAGTTCTCTTCTGTTTCAATGCAAAGTGACAACGAAAGCGCCGCAAAAACCAAGATGGTGTTTGTTTTGAACTCTGGTTATGATTGCAATGCTGTGACGTGTCAGTGATCCAAGGCTCGCATTGATGCCCCATCCCACCCTGTGTGAAACAAAGGGCAGTGGAAGTGAGTCAATGGGCATGTTGGAGCCATTCATGGGAACAACATGAGCAAGAGCAGTTGGCGGTACACCACTAACAATGCTGTGGCTACTCTTATGGACAATTAATCGCTGCAAGCTCTCATTTTCCTCCTTCCCTCAATTTTTCTCTCCCCCTCCTCTGAGGCTGGTTTCACAGTGCTCCCTCTTAAACTTGGCATTCCATGAGACATGAAAGGAGGTAACCACGCTTCCCTGGCTGTCAAAGCTCACACAGACAAGAGCTGGATCACACAATATAGGATGATGGGGAAAAAAAACGTATAGAGACATGAAAGCCAAACAATTTGTAGCTGATTCCACATCGTCAGGAAATCAAACTTTTGCTGGAACTTGCCAATCCTTGATTGCTGATTACTCAATATGCAGCTGCCTGATGAGCTGTCCTGTCAGTGTTTCAAAACATTTGCACACATGCTGGCTAAAAAAAACAAGAAGTTATAGGAGTTAAGTAATCGATGGTTTTTAATAGAAGCTGAATCACCACTGACTGCATTCATGCAACATATCACGCTTACAGTGGTTAAAGAAAATTTACTCAGTTACTTTACTGAAACAGAACTTTTATAAGGAAGTCTTCTTCACCACATGTCAGAAGAAGATCTTTGTGCTTAAAGGAAAATATTCCACTTTCGGTTGCTTGTGTACAAATGGCAGAAAAAAGTCAGATTTCCAATGTGACTTACAAGATTGAAAAGAAACATCTAGAAGAGATGTTTCATATGCAGTGAGTGCGTGCGTTGGGTAGGGGAGGGGAATTTGACATTTCAGCTGGAAAATTTACCAGCTGAACCCTCAAAGACGTTGGTATTCATCAACAACCCAGGAATACGCATTATGTCCCATGCTGCTGTAAAAATACAACTTGTTTCTCCTTTAAGACATTGTTTAATGGGCTTGTGGTCACATTAAGGGGGATGTGGTGCTGCGCAGTTTAACATTACCGCACTACGAGTGAGCAATTGTGTTGTGCTGCTGATAAGTCTCTTTGCTTCATATAGGGCTAGTAAGTTAGTGTGTCAGCAGAGAGGCTGATTACACAATATGCAGACTTGTGTTGAGCCCTTACCTCACTCCAACACAGAGAGGGAGTTGTATTTAACTGGGCTGAACGGGGCATCTAATCTTAGAAATGATCACAGGAGGTGTTGTGGGTCTAATCTAAAGTTACATTTTAGGCAAACATATAGACATTAATAAGTTCAAACCAAGGGGAGCGAAGCTGCACCTGGAGGACAGAGAACATGAAAAACTCTGCCCTCTATTGGTTGTAATTTATAACTGCAGCAAGCTGCTTTTATTGCAGCTACCAAATAATTTGTTGTGGTTCTCTATTACTTCTTTCATCTCCTGTTCCCTTAGATAAAAAAAATCTAGCATCCTGTCATCCCACTTAAACATTATCGGCGACCTGAAGCTCCATCCCCATCCTCCCTACTGAGGAGAGGGTCAAACAGCACAAGAGACAGAAATCAAACTACATAGCAAAGGCTGAAGAGTGACTGACTGCAACTCCAACAGAGCATTAAAAAAGGAGGACAGCCTTGACCTCGAGGTGAACGGACTCTTGGAAATCAACTCTCCAGAGAGGGAGCTCCACTCCGTCAACAGCAATAGAATAGTACTGCCAGAGAAGATTAATGCTGTTTGTTGCTTTTGTTTGTTTCTCCAGTGAAATCAGTGGAAAGCTAATGATCATTCTTGAAAAGTGTTTTCATAGTTGCTGTTTTTCCTGTCACTCTTCAAGCATAGATACCAAAAAACCTCTCAAACTGGATATGTTTGTAATGTCTGACGGCAAATTGAAATTATCTGGATTTCCAACTATTCTTCAGACAAAATAAGACATTCAAAGACATCCTGTTCAGCTTTCAGAGGGAATTTTTCACTGAAGGGCATCTTTCACTGGGAAACAGTCACCAAATACTGAAGAAAGCACAGACTGCGAGTGAAACAAAGTTACCGTAGTGACATGAGGAAATGTGTTTTTTGTCACTGAGCTTTGAGGGATTTCGGCATGGAATTAAAATAAATGCATTTCTGCTCATGCTAACAGAAATACTAAACATATCAAGGGGTGTGTGTGTGTGAAGCTTTGCAATGCATTGTTTGTGTGTCAAAAGCAAGAACACATCAGACATCATCAAAGCAAGCTTTTTCTCTTTACATGTATGTGTATATATATATATATATATATATATATATATATATATATATATATATATATATATATATATATATATATATATATATATATATATATATATATATATATATATATATGTGTGTGTGTGTATATATATATATGAATACATATGGGCAGGAAACAGGTGTGCCTCCTCCTAAACCTGAAAAAAAACAACTGAGTTGCTCAATATCAAGCAGGAACGATCCATCTGAGAGTATTAAAGTAAACAACTGCAACATGTGAGGCTGTTCCTTGAGGCCAAGGTTGAGTACAGGAGGCATCATTTAAGCCATGCTGACCTGGTTTAAGTCTGCACAAGTATCTGCTGTGAAATTTCCAGCTCCCACATCACAGCCACATGAGCATACTCCATACACTGCAGCTGTGAATCTGTTTAATGTGTGACATATTACAGGGCCTTAAAAGTCATTTCACACCGGCAACAGGTTTTTGCATTCACTGTAGAAAAATAAGGCACAGACTCCCCACCAACTTCCTTGCTGCATTTATTCCTTAGAAGGAGACAATCGATCTGATCCACTTAATCAATCAGTGACAAGGCCTTTGAACTGCAGACGTGATTTCCAGCAAGTCTGTCATCCCACCCTGTTGTCTGTGAAAACACTCCAGGGGGAGATTACTCCACACAGGCCTGGCTCATAAAACTCTTTTTATGTTCGAACACACCCTCGCTGCTCTTTGACAGAGTCCAGAAAAAGTAAGTGTTTGCTTAAAGTTTTGTCAGTTTTCCTTGTTGCACAGAGAACATTGTAGTTTCATGAAGGCTTCTTGTTTTGTACTCAAGCTGCGTATCTGCTCATTTCTGTTTCAGCTCCTTTTTTTCAGCATTTAGGTGGAAAAACAACCTTGCCTGCCTCCTCCACTGCTGCAAGCAGAGAGACAAAGATCTCCACCCCCTGTGTGGCTCCTGTATAGGCAAAGAAGAGGAAGGGGAAAGGGAATGTTTTGCCTCTCTATCCCCACCCCTCTTCCCTCACCTCCCTGGGGCAGAGCTGTGTAGTAATAAACGTCCCCCATAAATCTCCTCCTCATGCCATCATCCCCTCCTCCATTTTTTTTTTTCCTTTTTGTTAACAACTGCCCCCACCCCTGCCTTTCTTTTTCCCTCCCCTCCTTTCTATTGCAACCCAACACTGACACAAACTCCTGGCCGATGTCATCCTCTGTCATGGATTCAGAAGGTGAGAGGAAGGAAGAAAATGGACAACAATAGATTTGTAAAGGTTTCACTCTGCTGCTTGGCTCTTTCTTATGTGGCTGCATGTGTCATTGTGACTGTGGTTGAAGCTGGTGAGATCACCAAAGTATCAGGTTATCACCTGCTTGACGACATGACAAGTTATGCACAAATTCAATGTGGCAGGGTAGCTTTATAGCTACTGGGGAGGTGGGTGTTGTGGTAGAGACAGACAGAAAGGATTAAGAGTGAAATAACTGTGGTGGGGAAAGAGTTAAAAGCCTTGGCTGCTTGAATTCACCGGAAAGTCCCACAAGTGACGTTTCAGTTCAGCAATTAAGAGTAAATTAATTACAGAGTAGTGGATGGTAGCTGAAACCCTGAGGATAATGCAGGCCTCCCAGTAAACAACCCCAGACTGGTGTAGTACCAGTCTGGAGCGATGTGGGGGTGGGGGGGAGGAAATTAAGTTAAAGTGAGCATACACGAGAGCTGATATGTACTGCTTGTATATTAAATGGTTTAAACTGTGTAATTTCCTCAAAGACAAATTTATTGAGTTAATTTGAAAACAAAAAAAATAATAAAAAAAAAAAGAATCCAAACTTCGCTTTAATAACAAGATGAAAAACATATTAACGTTAGACCTTCAGAAGTAAATAGAAGTGATTTGAGTGTGTTTCTGTAAAAATAAAAACTATTATTGTTAATAAATCATAACAACTTCAACAGTGTTGTAGTCTCAAGGAACTGATTTAAAAAGAGCCCACCAGAGAAATAAAGAAGAAAAAAGAGAAGAAGAAAAAAAGGATAAATTTATTGAGTTAATTTGAAAACAAAAAAATCCAAACTTTGCTTTCTTAATAAGCTGAAAAACTTATTAACGTTAGAAGTAAATAGAAGTGATTTGAGTGTGTCTCTGTAAAAAATAAAAACTATTATTGCTAATAAATCATCACAACTCCAACAGTGTTGCAGTCTCAAGGAACTGATTTTAAAAAACACACCAGAGAAGAGTAAAGAAGGAAAAAAAAGAGAAGAAGAAGAAAAAAAAAAAAGAGAGGCCTGCTAAAAGTGAACGCCCAGCGCACGAAGCTCCTCCTGCAAAGGATTATAAAGCCTGAGAGTTGAAGCGGGGCAGAGGGGAAGTCTGCAGGGTCCAAAACATCCAGCAGCTGCGAATCAGAAACTCCGCAGACCTGCGCAACTTTCTAACAAGCGCCGTTTGGCTTTGTGTGGTTTTTTTGTGTGTTTTTTTTTTTTTTAAATTCTACCTTCGACTTGATTCAGGTCGCTGCAGAGATGACCACAGCCGTGGTAACGCCTTTCTTCGACTTCGAAGCAATGAACAAGGTAGCTTGAAAACTTTTTTTCCCTCCATTGATTTACTGTGAACTCCTGTTAGCTTGTTAGCAGCAGCCGCTGTGGAGGAATGAAGGGATGCATGTCCGCGGCCCTCTGCCGCCTCTTCCCAGGCTGGTTTTGTTTTGCTGTGTTGACGTGTTTTTCTCTTCCCTCAGGGTAGACAGCTCGTGTGTTGTTTTTTTTTGTTTTTTTTTACTCTTTATTTCCTCTCCGAATGGCATGGTGTATGTTAAAATCTCTCGCAAAGTGTGCCGCAGTTTGCGCGTTAGTTTGGGTTTAGTTGAAATGCTGAACTTAATTGTTTTCATATTCAACAAGTGCCACATCAGCTAATGTTGCTGACGAACTCCGTTGCTCTTAACAGGCCAAATATTGCTTAAAGTTGGTATAAATAGATTAATGTAGCATTTCTTAATTAGAGAAATATGTTTGCGCCACTTTAAATACTTCAAGCAGCCACATGCTCGCTAATCATTGACTAGATTTATCTAGTTTTAGCCCACTTTTTTTTGCTCCTGGAGGACAGTTAATGTTATCAGCCTCGTTTAACTTTAATGTTTAATCTATACTAACTTTTTTTTTCTTTTTGTATGCATTTTCAAGATATCTAGTGGAGATCTAAACTGTTTCCCGCTTTTGTTAGACTTTCCTCTCTGTTAACTTTTATACTCATGTAAATCAGTGACTAACAGGCCATCTCCTCTTGCTGAGCAGTGCATTGAGAGGCAGATCAGGTTTCCCTTGTAATCCAGTGGGATGATTTGCCACTTTCATTATCTTTCAAATGATGGAGCCTCTTTGCAGCCACTAGCATCCCACAGTCCTCTCATGTGCTGCTGCTCCATTGACTAAACAGGCACACATTCCTAACCAGGGCAACTTGCCAAACCAGCTGCTGGTCTCTAGGCCTGTATCCGCTTATGTTGTCCAAAGCCAAAAAGAACACAGTCATGCAATAGGAGGTGTGGATTTTTCCCTCCCTTTCCCACAAGCCTTCTTTAAAATCATGACATTGTCTCGCAGTTCTGTTCAGAAACTGTAGAATATGTGTATTTATGTTTTGTGTATCTCTCTTGCAGAACAAATTGCTCAGCTACAACAACCTGGGCGGCCCTCACCCCATGTCTGTTCCTTGCACTGGCACAAACGTGCCCATCTCCAATCCCGCCGGAGCCCTGCTGGACAGGAAGGCGGTTGGATCTCCCTCAGTGGGAGGTGTGTATCAGCGGCGGCACTCTGTCAGCAGCACAAAGTTCAGCCAGAACCAGTTTCTGAACAGCCTGAAGACAGCGGATCACTCCTCGCTCATCTCAGGGGTTGGCAATGCCAGCAGCAACAAGGAAAACCGCCTGCGAGACCGCTCCTTCTCTGAGACAGGTGAGAGGCTTATCAACAAGTGCCTAAGCCCCGCCAGTCCCACTTGTGGCAGCAGCCAAGTGAACTCCAGCCGTTACAAGACAGAGCTTTGCAGACCCTTTGAGGAGAACGGTTCCTGCAAATATGGCGACAAATGTCAGTTTGCCCATGGGATCCATGAACTGCGCAGCCTGAGCCGCCATCCCAAATACAAGACTGAGCTGTGCCGTACTTTCCACACCATCGGTTTCTGCCCATACGGGCCTCGCTGCCATTTCATCCACAATGCTGAGGAGCGCCGTGGACCTCCCCAGCAGACCTCTCCTCTAAACTCTTCAAACAAGATGGAGAGGCCTCGTCTGCAGCACAGTTACAGCTTTGCTGGGTTCTCCAACTCAGCTGGGCTGAGAGACAGCCCCACCTCAGTCACCCCTCCACCCATGTTCTTCCCTGATGAGGTCCCCGACTGGCCCAGCAGTAACCCATTCACCTACTCCAGCCAGGAGCTGGCCAACCTATTTGGGCCCAGTCTCAGTGCTGGTCCTGTAGGCACAGAGCCCAACACCCCTGCACCTCCTTCTCCAACCAGCACGTCTTACTTTTTCAGACCCATGTTGGAGTCGCCTCAGATGTTTGAACCTCCATCCAGCCCTCCAGACTCCTTGTCAGACCAAGAAGGCTACCAGAGCAGCTCTGGTGGAAGCCTGAGTGGCTCAGAGTCTCCCACGCTGGACACCACCCGCCGCCTTCCCATCTTCAGCCGCCTCTCCATCTCTGACTAGACTTCATGCGTCCCCCAGTGACTAAGTTTGATGACACAAAGAGAACATGGCACTCCCCTCTACCTCTGCCCCTTCCTCAAGCTTCCCTATCCACCCCAAACACAAGACACTGTTAGTTCCTTGTCCGTGGTAAGGATGCAATCAATTAAGGGAACTTGACTCAAAAGATCATTTCATCGCAGTGAATCAGCACATTAAGTAAAAAAAAAAAAAAAAATGATGCCATGTGTCATAGTGCCAAATGAGGAGTGGAAATTGAACAATGAAAATCATGAGAACAAAAACTGACTGTTTAGCCAGGTGCCACTTGTTTTTTTTTTTTTTTCTTTATTTTTTATTTGTTCTTGAATGTGTAGCAGTACAAGTGGCCTTGGAAAGGGGAGTGCATTGCACTAGCCCCCTCCACCCCCTCCCTTATCTTCCTCTTCCCTCCCTGATGATACCACTTCCCCTGAGCTAGCTAGATGGTGCTCACTAATGTAACTGTAGCTCTACCGCAGGTTTTTACAGCGTCGAGACATAAATGAGAAAAAGATAACAGACCCTGAAAATGTATGAATAGTTTTAAAGATAAAGTGCCTGGGGAGGTTTCTGCATGTGTTTAGGGTGAATGGACTGCTGGTTTCTTTGTTTTTGTTTATTTGGTCATTTCTCCCCACCCCTGTCACAGATCTTCTCCGGCCCGTCTTATGTAATTCAACCGGGTGAGTCTGCAGGAAGGACTTTGAACTGGAAGTCGGTTTTGTCTCACAATCCCTCGAGTTTTTTCCTCCTGTTGCTAGTCACTGGCTTCTTCCTTTTTTTTTATGGGAAAGAAGTCTTGATATCAAACTGATCATTAAATCTGCATAATTTTTCCTGCTGCCACCCCTCTTGATCCTTGCTGATCTGGGGAATTCCAGCAATCCCATGGTGCAGTTGTACATCCTACGACTTAAAGCGATCGGATCTCCAAGCTATTTTACTTTACTTTTCCCCCCACTTTGCAACGTGCTCCATGGAGCACTCTGTACTCATTACATCTCTTTTGCTTTCATTATTTGATAATTACTTTTTATTAATGTTATTATTACGGTTATTATTATTTGAGAAACTTTCCAAACAGAAGGTTTGCGTGTCACTGCTTATTTAACTTATCAGAACATATTTATTGGTGATCATATGCATTTTTGTTAATTTTTGTTTTTTGTATTTATCTGGATAATGAACAATAGAATATATTTTCTTTTATGTTAAATTATGATCTTCCATATTAATCTAAAGATTGTGAAGACGTTTTTGTCAGTTTTTTTTTTTCCTTTTTTCACAGTTTAATATATTGTACTTCAATGACTTGTTCTGCAACTACACTTTGTCAATGAAACTAATTTAAAGCAAAAAATAATGCAAAAAAAGATGTTTTGCGTTTTGATTATTTATTGTACTTTTTTTCTTACTCCCCTCTCATTGGACTGCAAATCCATCTAAGCCAGACTCTCTTGTTTTCATTTCTCATGTGCCCCCTCCACACTTTCCAGTAAGTCGACAGTAACAGTTGCTAACTGTTATTACATTAATTTGACCCCCCCACCCCTGTTTTTTTTACTCGGCGCTTGTCTCCACTTTGAAGAGAAATATTGCCATTGTGCTTCATAAAATGGGAGTTGATGTAACTGGGTCTCAAAGACTAAATGAAACCCTTGCATCACCTGTTGAGGAGTCTGAAAGTTAAGACTGGCTGTGTTAAAATGTTTTTTCGGTCATGTTCTTGCACGCAGTCTGTTATTACACGCAACAGCTGTGACCAAATGGGTTGAGAAAAGTACGTTTTCTTTTTAATTTGATTGGATGCACTTGCTCAGCCGCCACCCCCCCCCCGTGACCAGTGAAAGTGCCTCGTTGAATACATTCCAGGTAGCTAAGGCTTTTCGGCCTTTTTATATTTGATAATGGAGGATCATTTTTAAGTCACGTGTTCTATGTTGCCTTTGTGTGTTTGGAGATGAACAAACACCAAGACAGAAGCTGTTGAATGTATCTTTTTCTTTCTTTCCAGCCATGTGTTTTCACTACAGTAATTTCTGTGAGCTTATATGAAAACCTATTTTTCCCTCTTTTTTTTTTTTTTTTTTTTTTTTTTTGTAAGTATTGATTGCAGTTAAGTCAATAAACCTTGTATTTTTGGAAAAGTTCAACTGTGTCGTGACTCGTAAATGGTAAATCTGGCAGTGTTACATTTTCATACTTTTAATTATGTTTGTGATGTTTAATCCTCCAAAATCCTTTTGATATTGAGGTTAAAATCTGTTTGAATTCACTATATAGCATAAATGTTTGTTTTTTATGTTAGAAAAAAAAAAGGAAAAAAAGGCAGGTTGTATAATAAACCAGCTTGAAGGGAGTTTCACTCTGGTGAAAGTTGATTGGTGAGCTGCTCAGACTGCAGTCACGGCTATTGACCCGGGAGCAATCAAAGTCTAAGCAGATTTGGTTACACAAAGATTCAGTCCTCCTGGTTTCATCTGAAATATTGATCTGAGGGTGTTGTAGCCATAAAGTTTCCTAGAATTTTTCTTTTGGGGAAAAAGTTGCAAAGGCAATGACCTGATCAGCAATCCTGAGGTTAAATATGAGCTAATTGATGTTAGTGAGAATATTCCTGGTAAGACCAGAACAATTATGTCAATCTGATAATCAATATACATTATCCTCTTTTGCTTTTATGTATTTTGGAAAATAAAGTAGATAATCTGTTTGACCATTAACACAGCAGAGAGGTATTTGATTTCAGTAACAACACTGTAGCTTCCCCCTTCATACACACCGCTCAACATCCGCACTGCTTCTGCTTTTCCTCTCTTTGGACAATTCCGTCTCTCTGTGTTTATACTCTCTCAGATTGCAAAGGAGCTGAGACAGGAACTCCCCTCCTTCCATACAATAGTGGGTGCTGACCTGCAACAGCTGACCCATGAAGGTCTGTCCATGTTGCTTTATTCCAGAGAACTTTGGGCCTTGTAGATTCTTGTCTACTCCCTCCGAAACCACCCATCCGTTCCCTATCCGGTCCCATAGCCCATATCTGAACAACCTGCTTGCCTGACAAACCCTTCTTCAAATATCACTATCCATCTTAAGAGATGATGGAAAACAGCCTTAAAAGATTACATCTTTATGTTCCCTGGTGTTGAGTCGAAGACTTACTACTTCATACTGACCCAGTTTATGTCAAGTATTTTTAAAGGTTGAGAAAAATGATGAATCCAGTGGAAACGAGACTGGGTCCAGTCATTTAAGACTGATAAAGCAAAAACAGTAAAACAAACAAAAAAAAATGTTTTAGAAATTAGAACAATTTGTGTCCTGTTTTAAAGAAGAGGTCATATATGATGCAACTTTTGGAAGATAGTTGTGCATTCTGTAATGCCAGGTGGTCCTACATGTGTCTTTATTGGTTTTATCAGAGCAGAGATGGATGTTTGGTTTGGAGGCCTGAATATCCTGTGTAGTTGGAGAAAAAAAAAATTTGTTTTTGTTATAAAGCTCATTTACTTTTGGATAATTCATTACTCATAACCCTGACTCAGCTGATAAAGCTCAATTTTATTTGTATTTTTAAAAAAAAAAAAAAAAGACTCATCAATCATTTGCACAAAAGTTGCCATTTTTTCCTATGCTTTCTACCTCTTCTTGGAGGTATATAGCATATTTCTCTGAGTATTTCTGCAGGGTACACATTACATAAACTTAAAACAGCTTTTCATTTGGTGCATATGAAGTTCAAAGGAAGGGGGGGATTGCTACTTCTTGCCATTACAGTTTTCCATGTGTTTTAATAAGATCAGAAGCAAAGAAACTGCAAATTTAAAGGAAAGATCTGTCGTGCTAAACCAGGTGAACATAACTCATGCAAGCCTTTACAGAAGAGTAGAATGTGCCATTTGAAGCACTTGAAAGAGGGCTGTTTCCTGCTTGTGCGGTGTGTGCATTGAGGCAGTTTGATAAAGAGTACAGGAAGTGGGTTTGTGAACCTGCGAAGGTGGCGGATGGAGGGGGTCGTTTCAGCTTTGAGATGTAGATAGAGAGGAAAGAAAAGAAGAAAACTTTCATTATTTCATCACTCATGTAACTTTCCAACATGCAGACAGGACACAGACACCGATCAAGCTTGTGGTTCAGTCATTGCTGGCGGTGCTGCATGATAAATCCAGCATGCTTTGCTCTTAGTGCCAGATCTTCAGTCACCTTTAACCTGCAGCGTTAAGCAAGAGAATGTCACAGCGTGTACTCTGTGTAATTGTTATCAGAGGAAGGTTTACCTCCTAGTTTGAGAAAGAGATGAGCAAATAGTGCTGATGTGCTAACTGTCCCTTATCTTCATTCATGGCTGAGACCAGCATAGCTGCAGCCATCTCTTTGTGTTGCTGCTGCATGCTGCAGGTGTTGTCAGAAAGATAATTAATCACCAAACAAGGGCTGAGGTCAACATTGACTGAGCAGGTTAGGTTACAGACTATTCAGAAGTTGCTTTGTCTGTAGAAAACAGAGGCACAATTAACCTCCTTCAGACACACATACCAGAGCTCAGGGACCTGCTTCAGAAAGATCCACCCAAGCAAACGTGACTCATTTGATTCTCTTTTCAGTAGATTGTGGAATGGTCATTTCAGGATTGCCTCCTTTGCAGAGTGAGGGTTGCTATCATTGATCAGGTGACATCTCACATGAAAGCAGCAGCTAGTTAGCTTAGCTTTGTGCTGCATTAAATGACAGTGAATGTATCACTAAAAGATTGTGAGTCAAATATCAAGCAAACCCTGACAGTAAAGGACAAAGTCACATTTTGGTCTGTTTTATAGCTTTCTTATATACATCTGACAATCACTGTCTAATGTACTAGTCTGTTTTTAAACCCGTTGATCCTGTTACAGGACAGACTTATAACACCAACTGGGCTGATAAAGGGCTGTTTGTGCTTCTATTCCGTCAAAATACAACCTCAGCTTGCTGTTTAGCTATTCTTGTTTCACTCTGCCCTGCGTAAGACTTGACTGTGGCCTCAGAGAGTAGGTGGCTGTGAGGAGTTGCCGTTTTGTTTTCCAAAATATTGAAATTCTTAGCTTAATTATGGGGATGTGTTACATAATTTGCGTTAACAAGGTGGCTTTCTCATCCCACCTGTTATCCCTTCCTGACAATTATCAGTCTTAAGCATGTGTGCTTCGGTGTTTGGGAAGTTTACTTTCAGAATACAAAACAATATATATTACTGGCAGAGAAACTGGAAGACCCAATACTTAAATCTATTACAACAAAGTACAAAATAAAGATGCCGTCTAAAACAACTGTTTTCCTCTTTTTAAGTCGTGGTGTACAGTAGCTTTATCTCTCCATGACATCAGTATTTTTTTCAACCTTGCAATTCCTCTCTCATACATATTTCTGAGTAATAACAGATTTTATAAAATATCCGATAATTGTTCTCTAGTAGTAACCGCCACTTTTTACGTACCAGTAATCTTATTGCTGTAATCTCAGTATGTTTGACTTTATGTAATACTTCCTTTAACTAAATGCAGGCCTTATCTTTGTAGGTCTCTGGCTATATGTGTCAGAGTGAGACTGATTGCAGATCACCAAAGGCCGATCATAAACACTCTCCGATCCATGCATTTAATCTATTGGCTCGACAACGCTGTCTTCCAATCAACTATAGCTGTGACATACTGCTTACTGGGTTAGCCTGGATCCAGTGTCACATGTGCTTTTCTTCCTCTAGGCTAAGTGGCAACCCCTGACCTGGTAAAGGAAGACACAGAGAACACAGATGCATTGAGCAGACAGCTACAGAGAAGAGAACTGGTGATGGCTGTCTGACAGGTTATGGAAACACACCCTTCCACTCCTTAGTGCGACACAAAAACAAACAAAAAGCTGCCAAAGTTTCTGTGAGCACTGCGCTAATAGACAAGTGATGACTTTTTCCTAACGAGGCACTCTGTTCCAGTGGATAACACGAGATGAAAACTGTCCAATGGGTGAGCCCATCCTGAACCTCACGCTGTTGTGCTTTGGGTTTCTGGTCCACTGGGTCGAATGAGTCACAGACTATGTTCTCATGAGTTCTTAACCACTGAACTTATCCTGTCTCATGACTTCCACCATCACTGTGGGATGGTAGGAGAAGGGCCTGCAGTGGTAGAGCTACACCTGATCTGTATTTTAACGCAACGCTACATGCTTGCTGAAAAAGTCCAGATTATAACAACTTTGGTCTTAGTTCTGGAGCTTTGGTCATTCTTTCTACAAGCTGTGACGACATTGTGTTTGTGAAAATCCTTGGAGAGACTTAGAAGCAGCGCAGTGGCAGCACAGGTCATCAGACAGGTTGTAAACAAGGCTAGTGTTGAGCCTGATTATCTAAAGCAGTGGTTCCTAACTTTTCTTTCACATGACCCCAAATACAAAGCCGCTTCTAATTGTTGGCCGATGCCAGAGTTGACCAAACTGAAAGATTTGAATATGTAGATGCCTGAACAAGTGAAGGAAAAGCAAATAAGTCTCTTTAATGAAGGAGTTCAGACTCTAGAGGCTGTAAAACCTTTAGTTCTGCCATTATCTTTTAGACTTAGACTTAATCTCATCTCACAGTGGAGAAATTCACCTGTTACAGCAGCAGATAAACATTTTTAATCATATAGTGGGTCTTAAAAGGTGATCTAGATTCACCCTTACATATGGCAGAAAAAAAATCAAACACAGAATATCTAACATTACGAGACTACACACCTTTTGAACACTGTATGTGATGCATGACAGCAAATGAGGTTAGCTTGAAGCCACTTCACCATGCTAAAGCTAAAAACAGCACGTTTCCTTACACATGACTCTCAGTTTTGTTTTGCAGCATCTGTTTCCTCTGTTTGCTGCAGAGCTGGAAGACAATCTCATTCTCACTTCAAAAATGCAGTTCTCAGTTTCTCACCAGCTCAGTGTGTCAATTTCTATGACCTCAGTACACACACGCGCTTAGAAATAAACACTCTCCCACACTTCTGCTGCCTACAGATATACAGCCAGTGGACCCGGACAGATCTGCATAGTTGACTAACCAGTCGCTCTGAGTCACCCAGGCCTAATAGAGGCAAAAGCGGACAGAAAATTACGTCAGCGATACTTTTACAGGAAGTCCTTGCTCCTTCTTATACCGAGGCCAAGTCTATGCTGTGCACAGATGGCCATCTGATTTCTGAAGTTTAACTCTCAACAGTCACATGAAGTTATTTAGCTAAATGAAGATGACAAAATAATGACAAGATAAGATGCGATTCCACTTCAAGGCTGCAAATGATGAAAAAGTTTCCGCAAAAAAAGAAAGAGTGACAGAGAGAACGTGGCTGGACTGAAGTCACCCCTTCTGCTAATACAACCACCGCTGTATCATTTTTTTTCTGTTTGAGTTGTAAACAAGCCTGGATATCTGGCCTTGGGAGGTTAGGGAATAGTTAAAAGTGAACTCTGTATCTCTGTCTGTCTCCGTTTCAGTGCGTGCGTGTATTTCACAATGATCTGCTGGCTGAGGCTCAGAGACGAAGATAAGACCTGACTGTGAGAAACCACAGATCTCACACCCACTCACCAGGAAAAAGTACACACAGGAACACTCACACACACACACAAGGCTATCATGCACGTGTGCTCCAATGCAAGTCTAACACACATTTAAAAGTTGACACTGGGTTCCCTCAGGAGGGTACATGTGGCTTTTCATGATTGAGGAATTTGGCTGTAGAAACACAACGCAGATTGTTTGGAAGTGTCTGACTGCTGCTGCTCAGATTTCTCAAGGCAAGTCTTCCATCGCGATAAGGCCTGACCTGAAACCTGCTGAGCTCGCTCCCACCCTCGAGCCTCACCTGCTTACCTGCTGCAACACGCACGCAAACAGGTAGAAATGAAAAAAAGGATTACAGTGGAACCTAACACGAAGGCCTTGTGCAGGGGGTGGCGTCAGGATAAACAACGTCAAGCGCAGTGTGTTCACAGATGTCTGCCTTTGTCTGGAACTTTGTGTAAACTTGATGGTAGACTTATAGGTCAATCAACTAAATTTTAAATTATTACAACCAGAAGAGGGTTTAAAGCCAGGGATCCACGGCATGAAAGACCTGAGAGCTCTGAGCCGTTTTCTAAAATTTGGTCCACTCGTGACATAAAGACAAACTAGAAAGTAATTCATAAAAAGATACACTGCTAAAATATTCAGGTTGGAAATTCCGATACTCATGATTTAAAAAGCAGCTCAAGACATATCTTTTTAATCCAGCTTTTACTTAGTTTTATTTGTTTTTATGTTTTTTCTTGATGTTTTGTATTTTATGTTGTTTTAATGTTTTGTGTTTAATGCTTTATCTTGAAAGGCGCTATATAAATAAAACTTACTGACTATACTAGCCTTAAATCCAGATCAGCAGAAGCTTGCTGCTATTGCCTTACTACTACTGCATAACTGTTATCTAATGTTACCTAACTTTAGATGAATATCGCTGCTCTTGATTACATTAGTTTGTTAACTTTGCAGCTCGTCTCTGTGCCTCACATACATATTATTAACAATGTTACAGCCTAACATCTCTGATTGTTTTCAAGCCAAATTCTCTCCCATTCTATTCATTTTGACCTTATGTACAGACATTTATCAAATCAAGTGTAATTTGGGGTGACAAGCTAACCCATTCAGCAGAGATCAATTGCATAAAACACGTCTATATTGTTGACTCTTAGGCATGTGGGGGTCAAACTTTCTGTTTCTGTGAAAAGCTAAATAAATAGCATGACAACTATTCTAACAGACATCCTGTCTGTGGTGTTTGCACAAAATTTAAACTCATAACATATAGCCAGATTTAAAGCACTGTTTGAAGAGATGGGATTATTTTAGATAAGTCTGTAAGATCAGCTTTCAACTAGCATTTGAACAAAAAAAAATCCCCAGAGTTAAAAGATTATTTTAAAAGATTATTTTAACTCTGGATCGTCTCATTTTCCACTGAAACAAATGAAGTCTGCTGTGGTGTGAAAAACCGTGTCTCTACTCACAGCTGAGTTGGGGTTGATTCACTGCTTTCTTGTGACATTGCTACTCGTTCTCCTCAATTATTCTTAAACTCGATCCAGCCACAGCAGCTCATGCTGCGCGCTGCGTTTCCTGAGCTGATTTAGAGCAAGCTTGAATGTCAGAGTTTAAATGTTGTGTTTATGGCATAAAAAAATACTTGCAATGCAACTTAACAGATGTTAAGAGCAGCAGTGGAAATTAAATTAGAGATGTTTGAGAAAGAAAGGAGGCAATCAGACCCTGACCAGACCAAAAAGATTAAATCTGCAAGACCCCACCCCAGAAGATAACACCAAACATGCTACCTGCATACTAGGGTGAATCTGAAGGCTGATAGCTATACAAACAGATCATGACTTATTTTCAAATGTTGCTGGTTTTGGGTCTAAGGTAAAATCCTCACCTTCCATCCCTTCAGGAAGTTCAGTATTCATTTTGAGGTTTTTTTTAAGGTCAATTCTCTCTTCATAATTTTTTTTTTCTTTTTTACAAGAATTTGTGAAGATCTTTCTGAATCTGATCTTCTCTCTATCAGCGAATGTTCTTCGTGCCACCAGCTGCAACACAAGCCCACATCTGACTGATCCACACCATGCTTAAAAGTTGCATAAGCCTACTTTAAATCCAATTTCAAGCCCTTTTTTTTAAATCAAATCTGCTCCATTAGGTCAAATTATTCCACGTTAACTTAATAAGTCTGCCAGACTTATTCATATGTTTATTTGAAATCTCGAAGACACAGGAAGGTTTTCCTTCTGATGACTCTTCCATGAGGGTCATATTTGTGCAAGTGTAGCAGCGCAACAGAAGAGTGCATTACCACTCCCAGAGTGCGATCAATCTTCTCAATAGTCCTTTGCAGTCAAAAAGGGGTCTTTTTTCTCCTTTCTAACAATCACTCAAACTGTTCCTGGGGAAAGATCTCAGGGTTTTGAAGAATTCAACTTTACCTCAGTTATTCCTTTTAACTTTCATACTTAATTACCGGAAAACATTCATCTTCATACCACTTTGTGGGCAAGAATATAAAGTCAATTTATGCGCTCAACTGCATACTAAGCCTATTTTTATCTGAAGCATGGTTTGTACTTTTTAGCCTCTTAAAATCCAGTTACAGTTAGGAACAAGTAATGAATCTGGAAGATTTAAAGAAATGAGTTAATAAAAAAAGAGTTGCGACTTGCTTTGTTTGGGGTCTGCATCTGTTCATGAACTGCCTCCACAATTGTTCTCTGCTAGGAAACAATAAATTTGCTCCCTGAGGGAAACTCATCAGGTTTTTTCACTCTGGGAATCAGACATTATTGTTATCAGAGACACAGAATAACAGACGACAAGGGGAACATGATGTGTGAGAGGAGGCCGAGGCCCAGAGGAAGGCTGCAGCACAATGAGAAGCAGAGGAGCTTTCGATAAATCACAGCCCTAACTGATTCCCCACCTGTGTCCACTGCCTTCCCAGAAACAGAGTCACACAAGCAGCTGCCCTGTTCTGGAAAACCATCATGACCATAATACTCAGACACGAAGACACATTTTAAAGATTTGGATACTGAACTGCAGCAATGAGTGGAACAGACCAACCCTTCAAGGTAGAATTAGCTATTTTAGCAAATGATGTTGGTATGACATTGCACAAAGGTACACACACAGCTGTACAAATGAATCCTTTGCACACAAGCAATCAAAACAACTCAGGCAATAATCTAACCAGGAAGATCTGACCAATTTTCAGTTCTCAGAAGGGCACTGTGACCTCAACAAAACCAAAATCCTGAAAATAAATTAAGGTCAAAAGTAAATCCATAAATCCTAATGATATCAACAGTAAGACGGGTCTATTTAGATTTATAATTTTCCAAATGAAAGTCAGAAGTGGAGGTGACACACTGTCTGAGTGTGTGAGCCTGTAATATGTAAACATGTGTATGAGCAAAAATGCATACAACTGTGTATGAGCATGTGTGCTGAAGGGGGAGGGTTGTTTACTTGGGCAACCTCTCAGAGAGTGTCTTCTGGCCAGCTCCCACTTCCTGCCCTTGCGCCTGGAGCAGCAGTCTGTCTAGTCAGCCACCTCGGACTGTCAGGGAGACGACATGGTAAAAGACTTATTGGCCTACTTTAGACGACCTATGGGGGAGAAAGAAGAACTATAGGCCTGCTCTGGGTTGGGCTGGAACTGTTTTAAAAGGAGATCGGGGGGTCTATGGGCTGTCTGATTTTTTTTTTTTTTTTTTTTAATAAAGCCCTCAGCCTGCCTCCCTTCTCTCCCTGCTTTTCTCTGAGTGCTTACAGCTGCGAGGATGGAGCAGGGGGGCACAGCGGAACAGAGTGAACAGGCTCCACATAGAGAAGGCCCTTCATGAAGTCACATCTGGACCTTTCCCAGAGAGCTCAATAGAGCAGAGAGGCTAATGAAAGTCTTAAGTTATGTAATTGAGCTCTTCCATGTGTACCAGACGGTAATGTTGGCTTGATCCGCAGTACAGGATGTTAGCAAAATCATATGTACATTTATTCTCCCTTAAAAAAAAAAGATCTGATGAATTCAGTTAGGCTCGTGTTGCTACTGCCATGTCTGTAGCAGCTCGCTAACACTGGATGTGCTGCAGCTCCATACATGGACTCACTGCAGTGAGAAACTTGGCCTGTGAGGCAGAGCAAAGAGAGTTTGGCATTTACTGCTACTAAAAGACCTAGTTAGGTTGATTGGCCCATGTTGTTTGGCTTCCACTGTCCAACAGCAGTTGAAAATCACCGGAGAATTATGAGCATTTAGTACAACGCACAATTAAACGTGGTGTACAATAATTCTTTTTAAACTCTGTTCAAAGCATAAACAATTGTATTGTAATTTTTGTGCTTTGTACTTTATGAAAAACATATGTATTCTGGTGTATATTGTTGGGCTGTAAAAAAGAAAGAAAGAAAGAAGAAAATCAGCCTGGCTAGCTGTGAGAGGGATATGGAAAGAAAGGCCTGCACTGTGGGATTACATGGTGAGAGGTGGAGTGATGAATGCTAGAGGACACACACAGTGTGTGTGTGGATGCAAACAAGCGTCTATGTGTATGTTCGGTTATATATGTTTCCATCTGTAAGGACCAACTGTCTGATGAGCGCGGGTTGTAACACTGAGATGGAATAAGGTCTCCTGTATCAGCGCCAGCTTTGATTTACCTTCCACAGTCGAATGGAGAAGAAAAAGAAGCAGCTGAAGCAGAGGAGACGCTCCTGAAATGAACACCTTGGTGAAACCTGCTGGTGTATAAAGTGTCAGTGTTGGGGCCTCTCCGTGGCAAGATGCCAAACCGAGAGTTGCTATCACCTCCGCAGCCATAACCAACACATGACCGTGCCTCCCATTAATAAAAGAGAAGAATAACAGTGATGGAAGGGAAGATATGCCAGAGCCACGATACATTACCTGGCAATTAGACGAAGGGCGGCGGCAACGAGGGGAAATGCAGACCATATGGGAGGCTATGTGAGAGGCCACCTGACCCAAGGGGCCCACAACTCTCACATCAACACTCCTCACCAGACTGGGCCTGTTTGAAGTCTTACATAATGCCCTGAATATCACCCTCTTCTCCTCCTCTTTCTCTCCGCAGTCTTTCCTCCTCCCCTTTTGCCCTCTTAGCCCACAGCCACATCAGCAGGCCCCAGCCAAGACAAACAGCTCAGAATCAAATCAATTTTGGGAAGTTATGGTGCAAATATTCAAGCTTAACATGGTGGAATCAAGCCATATAAGACGGTCTCCTCATGAGTGCGCAAAGAATGTGGACCGTTACAGTGGGTACCACTGAGTACATACTTCTCATGCATACTTTATATAACATACATTTGTAATCCTGACTATGTTTTCTTAGAAGTTCACCAACATATTAAGCATGCAGTGAGACAGAACTTTTGAGTTGTTACGGACCTTTCCTTCTGCTTTCCAGTGATCGAAAAGAATGGTGTCCAAACATTTCCTTTGCAACAGAACAAAGAGTTAAACAGAAATAAGCTTTTAAAAGTGTCACATTAAGGCAATTTCACAAAAGAATGGATTTATACCCCTTATGTATCCCATAACTCTTTAAAACTTGTGTGGAAAATAGCTAATGAAGCCATCAGCTGTGTACAAAATTGCACATGTGACATACCAATGGAAAGCTAAGAGTCTTAGACTCTTATGATTCAACTGAAGCAAAACATTTTACCGTCCAGTGACCAGTAGATAAAATCAATGCTGTCGACAGACCACTGAGTCTTCATGCCTACAAAGAGACTTGATACTCCACTGACTGATTTCTTTTCCCAACAAAAAAAAGGTCGTTTTCATTGAGAGCTTTTTAATAGAGCTCACAGCTGTGCCTCAACTTTCACATAATTTCTGTTATAAGTCCGGTTGTCATGGAAACATTGTTTAATTTTAATTAACACCTCACTTAAGACAACTGGAGTTTACATGCTCCAACAGCCAATAAGACTCCATGTTAAAGAAAGTGCATGGCCCTTTCTGCTGTGCACCCTCAGAGCTTGTGGGAAATCATCTTGTTGACGACTGCTGCATGAAATAGTAAACAAAGCCATGAAAAATATCTAGATTTGTGCTGTTGTTATTAAATTAGCACTAAGGCTTGGTTAGACATCAGTCTGTGGTCTGATTGTGGTTTCCAGCTAATTGCTCAGTCATCTGCATGCATCTGGTTACCACAAGATTACATTTTTTTTCCATCAGTGTCTTTTAACATATAACAAAACCAAAATAAAGCATTTACTCCATATGATTCATTTCTGGTTAACTTTACAGAGCAGTAAAGTTGTATGAAAGTACAACCAGGAATTTGTTGACTTTACATTTGGAAATAAGCAGAAACAGCTAGTCTGACTCTTTCCAAAAGTAGCAAACAATGCCTACTAACATCTATAAGCTCATTAATCAACACATAACCCTTCCTTTGTTTAATCTACTTTGCTAAAGTGACAATGTAGAGAATTCAGTCATTTTATTTTTTTGGCCTGGCGCAGTTTATGAATTGTGTCTCGACAAGACTCACCAAAAAGAATATTCTGGGAAATAATCCTCCCCATAAAACACAGTGTTAACCCTACAGTTTGTTTTCAATAGGGATTAAACAAGATATCACATGTTCATTAGTGAGCTTTGGAGGTGCTACAGAGTTTTGAACTTTGCACAGAGCCAGGCTAGCTGTTTCTTGTCTATATATTTGTAGATGTTTACTAAATCTTTTAGACACATTCATCAACTTGTGTGTGTGACATTATTGCAGGGCTGAAAGACAAATGAACTTTAAGAGTCTGAGCTAAGATAATGGACTGTGAGTCATAATAAATATCATGCAAATGTGGGAGCTGTGTTCATCTTCATGCATAGGACTCAACAAGAAAGTGAATGAATCTGTTTCCCAAATCTGACATGCACACACCGAGTATGTGATGTCTGACCTGGCAGTACATAGGGAAGGCTCGTGGCCAGGTCTTGCAAGACCCCAAAGGTCCAGCAGCAGCTGTGTGGAAACACTGACTCACTAAACCAGAGTCTTACTTCTTTACAGCTGGCTTATGCTTATGAGGAAAAATCACTTTATTTCTACAACGTATTTATTGTATTAACCCAAAACATAAAAGCGCTTAGACAAACTTGTAAAGAAACCAATCTGCAGACCTGTGGAATAAATCTCTCCCTTTGCAAAAACAAAAGCCAGAATCTAAGTTACAGGAGCTAACAGGAGCTAACGGTAGCGCTGCTCTGCCTCTTTCACCCCGGCACCCAAGTTTCCATGACTGAGACAGAGAGACAGTGAACGGTATCATTAATGTGGTTGGACCCCGGACAGACTTCTGGTCCATCATAAGTCTCTTATTAGACCTCTCTCTGCCGCAACTTGTGGTCTAATCTTATAAAAGTTTGAACACCGGCTCACTGTGTGCCCTACCACTGGCTTATTAGCCAATGTTCTGCTTCTACTGCACCACTGTGGTAAATGGAGTTATGCTTCAGACTCACTTAAAAAACACTAAGTGCTACTTTGGCCGAGCCCCCTCTGAATTATGGTGGAAAAGCACAGGGTGAGGAGGTGTTGAGGTGTCATTAGAGTGACACAGTTTCTTTTTTCCACACTTCTCTGTGTTGTTGTTGAAAGCTGAATCTTTCATCAGTCAAGGCTTGCTCAAAGCTCATACGAGTAATACAGCAAGGAGAGGGTCACAAAAGTCAAACAAAACTCACACTTAAACAAGTTTACAATGTTATGTGCCATGTTGGAGGATGATTTTTTTTTTATTTTATTATATTTTAAAGAGGTAATTTTATTTTAGACCAAAAAAAAAGGAACTAATCACTTAAGCATCGCTGTGCTTGCTGAACAACTTTTGCGAAGGAAACAGGAAACAGCAGTGATAAAGGAAGTCAGTGAAAAACAACAACAGCTTTAGCTGTGGTGAAAGAGGCAGACCTCAGAAGTTACTATTTAACTGTTTATTACCTGCAGGTATCAGATGCTCAAGCAATGTCAGCAAAACCATTTGAAAGAGCTAATATTTAGCATCAACAAAAGCAAGTGACTGTTTCTCCTTTTCAGACAGTTTGCAGGAGGAACCAGACCGGACTGTGCAGACACAAAGAAAAACTAAACATTGTCACAACATTTACCATATAGTTTCAAATGAATAAATAACAGCAATGGGTGATGTAAAAGAAAATAAAAAGGTTTGCAGTCATCATTTCACTGTTTCCTGCAATAAAAAGTCATCAGAGGTGATCAGCCTTCAGCATAATGATAGAGGAGAACCACTGTAAAGAGTGTCTTGTTCTTTCCAAACTTAAAAAAAAAAAATGTCCCACAACAATTCTGCTGTTTCTGTTGGGTTACAGTGACAGGGATACTGCCTACAACCTGATAAACTGTTGTTTTTCACAACTGGAAAACCCAAAATTATTTCTGAAATCCCAGTGGCATCCATCCAATTGTTACATTATTCCAACTCAACCTCAAAAACGCGAAGTAGCAGCTCAAGCAGATCAGCAACAGCTCTGCAGCATGAACTGTGCTCAGCAAAACAGGTCGTTGTAAGGAAAGTAGACAGAAATGGACTGAATTAAGTTGCATTTTTTTAAGTCCTATTAACCAAAGCTATTCACAGAACAAACTTTGCCTTTATTCTTTTATCCCATGTTAGACACATATTTATGGCCCATGAGTGAGCTTTTGAGGACTAAAGAACCCCCAAACTTTTAAGAAAGAGGCTGCTTGTTTTGTCTTTTGAGTGTGAGCCACTCAGGATGGGGATTTAATACAAAGAACATGAGCTTTTACTATGGATTAGATCTAAATGTCAACATTTTCATAGATAATATGCCTAAAAGTAAGTAGTAATACTCACAATATTTTCAAAAGAGACCTCCAGATTCTTTAGACTGACTTTGACAATGTCAAGACTTTTTATTGACAAGTATCACTACCACCAACACAAACTTTTTCACCTCATATTAAAACAGAGAGACAGCCTTCTGACAGACTAATGTTTCTAATTCTGAGTATATAAGAGCAAAAGTACTGCCCCACTTCACCCCTAGGCTTTCAAAAAACTCCTTTTCAGGCCTTAAAACAAATAATGTTAATAATCAAACCCAAACTAGTATTCCTGCTCCATCTACAACCCCCTGCATTCGCTTTCAAGTCCAGGATTTGTTGTGAATATGAGTTCCAGCATGCTATGTCCACAGCCACAGAGACCTCTTGGTTTCCAGGCCAAGTACCGTGTCCGCTCTGATTATAGCACCAGAACAATGCAAGCCATTGTGACGCAGCAAGTGTGGAGTCTCTGCAGTTTTCCCCATCATCTCACCCAAACACTCACATTTAGCACACATACCATTTACACACAAAACTATGTAAATGGACTAAAGCACTGAGAGAACCACATAAAGGTAAAAAAAAAAACAAAAAAAAAAAACAAGGTATGCTGTTCTTTTTTTGTGTGTGTGTGAGCATGATATATGCTTGACTGGATCCCTGGTGTTCAGGCAGCCTGCCAAGACTTGAAGCAGGCAGTTGAAATCCATCAGTTAGACACACACAAGCATACATGTACAGTGTCTCACACATACACTCGTGTTCTTACTGCAGAAGACCTCAGGCCACAGGGGAAGAACAATCTGACATGCCACACAGTGAGGCTCTCTGCAATTAGACAGTCACTTCATCAAACCACAAACTTCTCTCTTTCCATTTCTCTCTTTCTACATGCTCACACACCCAAACAAGCACACAAAGGTGTAATCGCTCACAAACACACATGGCAAACTAAAAACTGCTATTATCTGTCATTAGGAACACACACACACACTCACACACACAGAAAAAATTTCACAGCTTCACATTCTTCATGGGCAAACGCAGCCAGCAAGTTCCAAAGGAGTGCAGTAATACACAGGATTCATGCAAACAGACTTATAAATAGTCATAAACAGAGATGTGTTATGTTGTGTCTGCCCCTCCAGGGGGAGACTGACAGGATCAAGCATTACCTTTGTAACCCATGACCTTTGGCCCTTCACCCAGGGGTTTCAGTGGACATGCTGAGAGTCAACGATGTCCAGAGGAATGCAAAAAAGTATTACAAGATAACAGACTATATAAAAGGTGTTTCCTCACTCTTACTTCCTGAAACAGATCTTGAAACCCATCCACCACCTGCATGAACGAGCGTTCTTATAAGTCGTCATAATCTAAAGCTTATAGTTTTCTTCAAACGTTTGCCATTGAAATGAATGGATTTTGACCCAAATATTTATGCATGCAGAGTGCACATTTATAGGTGTCCCATTCATGTTTATATTGTAAGAAAAACCAAGGAATAAGACTGGTAATGCTCCTTCCTCCTCCTGTTTTTCTGTACACTTCAATGACCCTGCTTAATAAAAAGTTCCTCAGAATAACCCAACCGCCCTCTCCTTATTACATACTATTCAGGTAATGTTGGAGAAATAGTAAGCACAACCATGTTTTTACTACTCAATGCTTCATTCAGTTCCGCAGTAGAAATACTGGAACTTCAACTATACTGTTCTCATGTGATCACAACTAAGCAAAAAGGTTCAGAGTGTGAATACTTTCCGAAGCCATGCCGTGATTGGTCAATAAAGAGACTGTCATGCCCAAGGCGAAGCTTTGCTGAAGATTTGTCACCCTTCATTTCACAACATCCTTACAAAACAAATACTTTTTTGGTTGTTTGGCTTAAAATGACGAAAAGGGTGTTTTTTAAATTCATTAATGTAACAGTGAGATGTAGATGGGATGGGAAAGTAGTGTTAGACACCCTAAACCGCCATAGATTATAATTGACTGTGCTGGTGAATCATGTCAGTAACTGGATGTTGAGATAATTTTAGATTGTCCAGGAGAAAACCAAATCATGATGGGAAAATATACAGAAGAAAATGGTTTGTTGATGCAATGAAGTACAAGTAAAAAATGGCAGAAGACGACTCCATATCTTTAATCACCCTTTTTATCTTAATTTCCTTCCCACTGGAATTTGGATGTACACAATGAGATGGTGGTTGCATACAATAAACATTAACAGGATCAATCAGCGTATAAAGTTGTTTGCATTTAAAATAAATGAATAATATTTTAATAAAGATGCAACATGAAGACGGACAGCACAGGCCAAAGCCCCAGCACCCTCTTCTAAGTTGCACATATTCCATGTTGTCCTTGAACAGATTGTGCAAAGTTGTAACAAAGCACCCACACAAAACTCACTCTGTTTAGTCCTTTGGCAATTTCTCATGAGAAAACAAAGACTATCGATAGAATATCAAAGCAGAAGTAAAAAACTAATTAAATCAGTACCAGACTTGCAGATAAAGCTCCAACAATGTGTAAACACCCTCCCTGTAAGATGTCTGTCAGATTATGTGAACTATTAGGAATTTTGTTCCCGAGCTTACTGTTGGGCAGTAAGTTAAAGCTGCCAAAAAACCGAGATTGTATTTATACACCCACACCTACTGCTTGCTTTTGCTTCAGCCATTCTCATCTCACCATGTTTTGTATGCAAGTCTGTCAGTGCTCGGTGCTCTGAAGCAGCACAAAAGGAAGTAACTGTGGGCTGAACTTGCCTGTGGGGTGTTCTTCACGACAACACCTCATATCAGTGTCTCCTTTCAATCTTCTGATCTAAGCAGCAGCCTTTAAAGACACTGGAGCTGCCTGGGATGAGCCCAGCCCTGCCTGCAGTGCATATACACCCTAAGCTACTTCTCTTACTTTGTAAAGGTGGTTCGGTTACAGACAGGCTGCTACAGGCCAGCATCTGGAATCAGGATGGGGAGACATGGAGCAAGCCCTGCATGTTTGCTACCCTGTATGTGTGCGAGTGTGTGCATGTGTGTGTCATTGTATATTTGCAGGGAGCAAAGTAGGTTTGCTAGAAAGGGCAGACATGTTGCTGCCTGCTGCTGGGATCTGCTGAGTTTTTAGTACATAATAGTGTAAAATAATCTTGATATTACACTTTCTGAAATAGTACCAAAACCTTGTTAAGAAAAAGAATGTGTTGTGTATGTAGAATGAAGCAAAATATTACAATAATAACCTACTGCTGTAGAAAGAAAATATGCATGCAATAAATGCAGTACAGCTCTCCACTCCCCGGAGGCTCAGCCCTGTGGAGACAGCTTTCTGTTCGCAAGCTGCACAGATACGTAGGTCAAAGTTTAGGAGTGCTGAACTCAACACAGAAAATATACTTCATCCTCAGGAATAAACCCACCTCATTCCATTAGCATTAACTGGATGTGACCTGGCCTTCAGACCTGGGATTAAACCTTCAGTCCACAGCTATATGGGTTCATGTGTAGCTGTGGACATTCTGTTAAAGTAATCAGGGAAATCTTAAGATCAAAAAAGAACAGAAAATGTGTCAGTATTCTACATGACTTGAAATTTTGGGCTAATTGTTTTCTACCTGAAATCTTGACATTTCCTTGGCTCATATGGGAATGCAATAAATTGTAACAGTCAGAAAGAAAATAATTTACGTCAGGGTTTCTGGGGAAACTGGGTCAGAAGCCTAAGAATGAAGAAGAAAGTTTTCATGCTGGACTTCTTTTATCGCAATAAGTATTTGATTTCTCAAAATTGTCAGAGGATGACTCACATGTGCTCCTCATATCTACCTCTACTGATAAAACTAAACTTTATAACCAAGTTAGTTTTACTTTTTGGGAGATTATGGCTGTGTCTATAACTTCTTCGATGCAAAGATTGCCAAGTTCTGTTGTAACTGCATTTTTTTTTTCACTTAAAAGTTTTCTTGTTCATGTTGGTGTATTACAGAGTGAAAATAGATTCTTGACCCAGGAAAAATGGATGACCACTTATCATGCTACACCACCACAGTCCAGGTAATTTCTGCCAAGCTGATTTCAACAAATATTACACAATCATGATAAAAGGCAAGAAAACCCATATTGAAATGAAACTGAACAACAATGACTAAAGTAGTTTACATTTTTTCAAGATGAATCAGTGAAGCACTAAGTGCTAATCTAATTCAAATCCTGTTGGGTAGGTTTAACGTTAGCTGTCACTAAAACTTGGTCAAAGTTTTCCTGTCCTACAAAGAGCAGCAAGTACATCTGTGTGCAGAAGGCAAGCCTTTAGACGGTACATAAACATTAATTAGTGAAAAGAGGATTAAGAGTATGTGTGGGGAGAAGGTTGTTTGTAAGACTGACAATGAGTAAAATTTGAAAAACTGCTGAAGTGATTTTATGAAGGAGTTAAACCTTCCTAACTAAGCACTACCCGTGTGTCAGGAGGCGATTGTGCAAGGCAGCCTTACATCAGACAGCCTCTGACAGGGTTGATAAGAGTTGATGGACGTGATTGCACTTCACGCCTCAGGTCCTCTCACTGTGGCAAGGTTGCACACAGACGAGACCAGACACGTTGAAGCTAATGAAAAAGAGCATGATGATGGTCATTACACACACAGGATAGGATTTGTAAAAAATAAAATAAAATAAAAGTTAAACCCAAGACAGCCATCTTGTTAGAGCAAAAGGCCGTCATCTAACTGTGTAGCTGTTAAAGTAATTCAGTGACAAGTTTAAGAAAGTAAGTGCTTGTAGAAATAAATGTCATTACCACACTGATTTACTGACAAAAAAAAAAAAAAAATTTCTCTTGTTCTTGTTCAGTACTGCCATGCACTTAATGTGTAGTTGGGTGTGTTCATTTATGCTTTTTGTCCTTTACAGAGGCTCCTCTAACAACATTCAGAGATAAAATCAAGTTACAAGTTTCTGTGTTCATTGTTCAGTTCAGTGTGAAACTCTGGAATGAGAAACTAATGTTAAACATGTCAGTCTTACTAATAACACTCTAGATTCAAACCAAAAAGATAATTAGCCTCTTTCTGAAGGGCAGATAACTCAGAGATTTACAATATACATGCGATAGCTGCGATAAGCTCCAGCTTCTGGTGACCTTTGATTGGAATAAGTGGTTAAAAAATGGATGGGTGGGTATTGTGTATAAATAAATTATTTGATTAATAAATGAATGAATGAATTATTTATATATATACATATGTATATATACATATATATACATATATATACATATATATGTATATATATGAAGGTAATATGCAAATGTGCCAGTTAGCGTAATGGAAAGCATAATTAGTCATCTTTACAATAAGGTATAACTTTTAAAGATTATGCTTCTGTGGAATAAGCAAGCTAACTTTGTGGGCAGCACCCTCCAAAAAATGTGCCAAAATCGCCTGCAATATTGTCTTGAGATGCATGGTGGATTGGATCATTGAACTCACCCACAGCAATTAGCAAAAAAACAACACATATTGGCCATTGTTACACTTTATTTTAGGCTGTCATCATTATCAGTAGCATGTGGAAGAGCCATATTTAGCCACAACAGTTAGGCACCCCTTCCTCATGCCGGTCATCAGCCTGGTCACATTTTGTTGTGGGGTGGCATCCCATTCCTCAACCAAGGTTTTATTATTGTGGGTTTTTTTTGGTCACTTTAGCACGTTTAGCACACCCACACTACCATGTTGAGGTCTGGACTCCTTGCAGACCACCTCATATTCCACACTCCCACATTCTGTATGTACTCTGAGGTAATCCTGGCAGGTAATCTACAAGGAGTGTTATCATCCAAGAGGATGGGGTTAGGTCTAAGAATCTGGAGATATGGTATTCCCACTGCTGAGCCAATAACAGCATGGATGCATGACAGCTACAGTAAATTATGTGTGCATTTAAACATGCATTTCCAAGTACCCCAATTTATGCACAACATGCTTTACAAACCATGTTTTACACACACACACACACATTGATATTGAGTCAATTCTCTCTTGAAATGTGTGTGTTTTCTTTTAATTTGACATAATTAAAAAATCAGTCAACAGGTTAAGGCCACAAGGTTTAGGAGGATGAGCCCACAAGAGTTTCTCCCAGGAAAACGTGTCTCAGCAGGGAGATTTTAACAGCTTGTCACGTATGACCTGATTGCTAAACAAAATAACAGTTTCCACGCCCAAGGGCTTTCCCTTTGCCAGGTGTGTGTGCTGTTTCTTACGGGCAGAGTCTGCGTTGCGCATCAAACTGGTGTCTAAATGTTTTCAGTCAGGGTCCAGGGGGCTAAAAACAGAAATAAACCCGGATGGTGCACCCCCCCCTCGCTTCCATACTTCCACACCCTATTCCAGTTTCTTACCGTAAATGTGTGGTTAACCAGAAAAAACTGTTGGTGGGGGCAGACCAAATCTTGTGGGGAGTGTTCTTTGAGAAATCTAATTTTTGGTAAGACTGAGGGCATTGTGGATTTGTTTAGGCCAAGCCTATGACTTGCCCACAGATGTGATGGTTATTTGGATTGAGTGTATGCATTTGTGTTGGGATAATATACACATGTTCCCACTCTTTCACCTCAAGCCACCGACAAGATCAGATATACCGGGCAAAAGTCAACTGCTGTGGGTGAGGCTGTAGAGAGGAGGGCAGCGGTAGGGCGGGAAAAAGGTAGATGGCCAAACACAAGTCTGTGAATGAAAGAAACAGATAGTGAGAGGAGAAGAGTGAGAGAAGCGGATGACAGAAACAGCACGAGAGAGAGCACTGGAGTGTGTGTGTGTGTGTGTGTTGGTGGGGGAGGGGAGGGGGGGTTGAGAAGAGGAGGGAGTGACTGAGCATTGCTTTTCAAGAGCAAAGAGAACAAAGGGCCTTTTGTGTGCAGTGCTGCAGAGTGAAGTGGAGCCAGGGCTTAGGGAGTGTTTAACAGTGTACACCGACTGCATTCCTGCAATGTGATTACAAGACGCTTTTAATTTATACTCAGGAAATGGACTTAACTCTTCCCTTTCCTTGTTTTCCACTGCTTTCTACCTGTGTCTGTTTCTCTTCTCCTTGTGCTTATTTGAGTGTTTTAATGAGCTTAGTTGTAGTTGGTCAGATTAAACTTTGCGGTGTGTGTATAGTCTTTATTTTTCTTTCTTTTTTTCCAGTCACTATATGCTGGTTCAGTTTATTGGCAATTCAGCTAACATAAACCATACTGATGCAGAGCATATCTCACTCTGAACCAAGGACGTTTTTTTTTTTTTTTTTTTACAAGCTTAAAGATATTTGAAGTTGTCCTTTTACATAGCTGTCAGCATTCAAGTGTAATTAACACAGTCGTAGTGAGTGCATTTAAATTTAACAGACACTTATTCATTTACCAGTTTATCCAGTTCTGTGTCGCAGGGGGCAGGAGTCTATCCCAGTTCCCACCAAGAGGGATCTGGGGTACAACCTGGACACGTTGCCTGTTCTTTACAGGGCCAATGAGTTCAACAATCATGCATGCTAACACTCACTCCTAGGGTAAATTCATAGTTACCAATTAAACTTATAAGCATGTTGAAGCTGGATTATTCCAAAAGACCCATGCATGTATACAACTCCAAATACTGTCCATTTGATTATATTTCCTGAACCTCAGTAGCCTGGAAGTTTTAGATTAGCTTATACTTGCCAGCCATATTTGTCACATTTGCCTTTGTAGCAAACTGCTGTTCCTACGGGCAGTAATAAATTCATTTATTACAGAGATGACACTATGAACGCGCTAATAACCACATAGCCATGCCTTTGTTGCAAGCACTTATAAAATAGTGCATTACAAGAAGCAAGGTTTAGTATGATAGCCATCTCTTCATAAGATAAGTAGATTTTGTTGTCTTTCTTATCAAAGGATTAGCAGTGTAAACTAAGGCATTGCAATCACATTTGTGGTGGATTTGGTTGTAGATCCCTTTGATGAATAAGCTAAATAAAGTTGGTATAGCCAGAGGTAGCTGGTCACTCACACATCCAGAGAACGCAAAGCAACATTAGTGCTCAGTTTGGAATTATCTGTTGAATGTAGGTGTACTGACATGATCTACGCATATCAAAACTAGTCTCTATTAGGTATAGCCAGGAGTAAGAGAAAATACATCCTCTTTCAATTCAAAGGTTCTGCTTATTGGGACACAAAAGGAAATAAACACTTATTACACGTATTACAATAAGGAAAAAGATTCAGATTTAAAATAACAGCTTGATAAATTACATCATACTGTTCTTTATTTAATCTAATCAAAATTAAAATGGAGAAACAGCGAGTAGAAAAAGTAAATACTAAACTATAAAGGTTATAAGAACTAGGTATGTAAGTAGTACCTAATAAATTTACTTAATTTTAAGTCTTTTTCTTTTTTTTTTTAATGGTGAATCTAAATCAATCACAGTAAATAAGGAAAAATGTCTTTAAGACAAAAGTGAAATTGTTTGGCCACGATGCGCAACATCAAGTGTGTTGAAAACTAAACACAGGTTGTCAGCAAAGGAACTGTTGTTCATAGTGAATGAGGGATAATTATGGCTGGCTTGTTATTTGGGCAAGGTGTCCAGGACCACTGGACCCAGACACTTTGCTGACACTGAGTTGACAGTAAAATCCTCTCGATACTAAATAATACATGAGTCATGCATGTTACCAGCTATTTGACAGCTAAAGCTTGGCTCAAATGGAGAGCTGCAACAGGACAATGATCCCAAACACAGCAGAAAAGCCAACAAAAAAAAATCAAATCCAAAGTCCTGACCTAATTGAAATGTTGTGGTGGGACTTTAATAAAGCTGTGCATAAATCTGTTTCCGCAAACCTCTGTGAAGTTAAGAAATGCTGTAGAAAATTCCTCCACAATGATACATCTGATAACTTCATACAGAAAACACTTCAGGTAATTGCTGCTAAAGATTCTGTAGTTCTGCAAACTATTGAATCAATGGGGTGATAGATAGATAGATAGATAGATAGATAGATAGATAGATAGATAGATAGATAGATAGATAGATAGATAGATAGATAGATAGATAGATAGATAGATAGATAGATAGATAGATAGATAGATAGATAGATAGATAGATAGATAGATAGATAGATAGATAGATAGATAGATAGATAATGACATTTAGGTCCCTCAGTCTCCTGACTCGACATGCTGGGTCAGATATTCCTGTTAGAAAGGTAAGACAAGGGTGAGGCTGGGGTCAGGGCATGTGGACGTCAACCTCTGGCCTTGCTGCTGAAAAATCCCAGTCTGTGTCTGGAAATGATCATCATAACTGCTTGTTATCTGACGGAAACATCTGATCTCAGATCATCGGCTTCTCTGTCCCCCTGCACCACACAGTTTCTCTCTCTCACATACACACAAACACACACACAGCTCTGTCCACTTGGGATGTAGGCAAAAAGTGCAGTCTAACAGTGTCCTCCTTCTATGAGTCTGGCCACTAACCACTTCTTTGACAGCACACTTCCTCTCCCTTCTTTGTAGTCCCACCCCTCACATCCACCGCCAACTGTATTCATGCATTCAAATGTAAGATAAAACTTCAGCTCTGGAGCCTCACATTTCTCCCTCCTTATTGCTGAGTGATTTAGACCCCCCCCCCTGTTCTTTTTCTCTCCAGACATCCTTGCTTAGACTTCATTCCAGTAATGAGGCTTGGCATTGTCCAGCTTGCTCTCAATCTTCCATCAACCACAGTAAATACAAAAAAAGAAAAGAAAAAAAAAAGAACAGAAAAGCAAAATCACTGAGGGTAAAGAAAATCAGGGGTGGGCTGAGAAAGAGATCGCATTAAACAAGAAAAGTTTTTGAAAACTTCTTTTCTTTTTTTTCAAACAGCACAGGCCAACTCCCACCCACCAGCAGAATGGCTTCTCCTCAGAAATACGGTATAAAGATTTAATTAGCCAAGCATTTCTTCATGGCTTACAATCCATCGGCTTTTTTTCTTTTATCTGTATTTCAATATGCCTACTCTGCATTTCCAGACCACCTAAAAACCTGAACTCCATCATTTTGGGAGTCTGTCTCTATGTGTGTGTTTGTGCGTGTGTGTACTTCTCTTTTTTGCCTTAATCTTAAATGCAGGTCTGTGGTGAAAGGAAGGGCTAAGGATGGAGATGGATGAGGAGGGAAAGAACTTTGAATAGGGAATAAGAACAATGAGCGTTAGAGGTTTATATCCATCAGGAACACCGCAATGTTTTATATTCAGTTGGGATTAAGCAGTTATATACAGTTCTTGTGAGGAGCTGCAAAGGGACTTATTTCAATGTGAAGAGGGTGAAAATGTTCTGCATCTATCAGCTGCATCATGAAATCCACTTGCCTAAATGTATGGAAATCAAAATAAGCCAGTCCACGCTGGATGTATGACCTCTGCAGTTCTTCTGTGGCCTCACACCAGGACATTGGCATGTGATTCCTGGGTTTTTGCTTCAGTGCATCCTTTACATGCTTGATTATGTTAATAGATAATGAGTTGTTTTACTTTTAGTTGGTGAATTTCTGTGCATTATTTTGCCATGGATGGGTATGCAAGTTGAAAAACAGAGAACTTTGCTGTGTAAGCCCCAATCTAGACTAGTTTTCCCTTTTAGCATTACACAACCAAATCACCAATGAAACACTTTATTTCCATAGTGCATTATTAACACACATGTGGTTGGTAATGTGTTAACACATAACTAATAGACACAGAAAGAGATTAAAACACTAAAATACACTATAAAGTGATTTAAAAATTGAAATACATGAAAAAAGTATGCTCTACTTTTTGCAGAGAAGGACAGAATGTGAAGTGAAAAAGTACAAATCTCTGGTTTTCTGCATATAATTTTCTCCCAGACTTTGTACCTCCTCGCTACAGTCTTTGCTTTTGTTCCCCAGCAGGTATCCATGGCCATGGAGTGGAATCACTCTGATCTGCATTTACTGGCCCCACCAACAATAAATACTACCCAGTGTTTGCTCTGCGTCCATGTTTTCTCGCTCTGCCCTTGAGTCTGATTTCTGTGAGTCTCATTCTGCTGAAGGTTTGTATTGTTAAAAGTTTTTTGTTTTGTTTTGTTTTGTTTTATTATCCAATGTAGCTATGTGTTTGCTTCAGTGAAAATGCTGGTTTTCTTTATGCACCTGCAGAGTCACCTGATGACTCATTGCTGAGAAATGGTGTTGAACAAACAGAACTGAACAGAATAGAAATTTGGTAATATTTCCATACAGTCACAGAGGGGACTGTGGCCATTTACCCGACTTGTTAAAGTTTTATTATGTTTAAGAAGCTGAAACTCTTTGTCACAACAGAATAAAAGAAGCACATGTCTTTTTTCTGAAAAAGTAATTTTCAACCTTTTTGAACCATGACCCCAAAGATAACATTTGTTACTGTTTGCTTTGATTTGGTTGTATTATTAAATACCCTGGGCAGATTCCTGACTGTTTATCACAGCATTATGTCAGTGTTATCCATGGCACCAGGCCAAATAAATGTCACCGGGTTTCAATTTCAACCAGATAATAATAGGTTCACTGGTTAAACAAGTATAAAGGTGTTATGTGACAACATATGCTAAATACAAGGTACAAAACTTGAAAAGAAATCTGAAGAAATCTGTGTCTCCAACATTCAAATAGATCATAGTTCTAAAGTGGAGAAGGGTTGATACACGGAAAATATTGTCAATAAGGCGCACATTTTCTTCCTCTGACTGGTTTAAGTTTGTGATTCGGATGAAAGATTCGGATGAAAGAAACAAACTCGGCCTGCCTACAAATGCAGGTCCCAGTCCATTTCAAATGGACCAAATACAGGAAGCGGACTACAAAAAAAGTCACTTCCTGCATTTGGCAAAGTATTGCATTATGGGAAATACATAAAATCGCATCAAGGGTCCTCTGCCTCGTCTGTTGTTCATGCTGCAGCCATTATTGCATTGTATTTCTGCAGTATACTTGCATAAGACAAAATAAAAAACCCAAAACAGTGATAGTTTCGTCTCCATTTTTAGCTCGCAAAAGGAGGAAGCAGAGTTTTCTTCTTGCCTCCCAATCACTCCCCTCCAGGTCTCACTGTCGTTGCCCACATGAGCATTGAAGTCCCCCAGCAGAACAATGGAGTCCCCAGAAGGAGCACCCTCCAGCACTCCCTCCAAGGACTCCAGAAAGGGTGGGTACTCTGAACTGCTGTTCGGTGCATAAGCACAGACAACAGTCAGGACCCTGTGTGTCCTGACAGAGTAGGCATATTGTGTGTCCAAAGCTAGGATCTTTGGGACACACAAACCCCTCCACCACGATAGGGTGACGGCTCAGGGAGGGGCATGACGGCTCAGGGAGGGGCATGCAGGTCTTGTCCTTTTTAATTGCTAAACACTAGTGCAGCGCCACCTTTGGTGTGTAGGGGATAAATTGTTCTACTGGTTTGGCTCGTTTTACCAAAGTGCAGCATGAGCGTGATCTCGGTTCGCATGGATACATACCCCTACAACTTAACAGAGTCTCCAATCAGACCGAGTATAGCGGACTATTCTGATGTGATGCATCGAAAGTGTCTGACTCTGATGCTGCTGCCCCAGTAGATGCTTCAAAGCTGATCCCACTTCCCACAACAGACCTTAGCAGAAGTCTAATCTGTTGTCAAGATGAACCGCAAGATACTTGTATTCCTCTGTTACTTCCAAATCTTTTCCCAGGACAAAAGCAGTGCTTTATTTAACCCTACTCCTCCCAAAGCCAACATTCATCTCTTTATGCTTATGTTCAAGATGGGGTGATTATTTTTGCACCATCACACAAAGTGATTGATCAGTTCTTAATGTGTGACTTCTTACCCCCACAGCTGCAGTCACGAGAGTATTTCTGCAGATAACTGACTAAGAGCTGTATTAGAAGGCTCAGTGTGAAAGAAATTGTGAAAATAAGTTCATTGTTGTGCTCAAGAAAAGACTGAAAATAAAATACAAGAAAAGAGTGAAAATAAAATACAACAAAAGAGTAAAAAATAAAATACAAGAAAGCACAAAAAGAGCAGGGTAGGTTCTGGAGGAGAAAAGTTACCGTGCCTGAGGGTGTTTTTTCGGCACACTAAAGAGAGACGGAGTGAAGGAGAGAGAAGAGTGAAGCAGTAGGAGACGAAAGGCCGGATAATGGTGGCGGGAAGGGAAGCATGGTGAAAGTTAGTCTGTATGAAATCCGTCTTTTTATTCACTTTACATCAAAGCTGAGGCTGGCAATAGAATTAAACGAGGCAATCTGCATTTCCATGGGCTCCTCCTGACCCTGCCACCTTCCCTAACCACCATTCCTCCTCCAACCCACCCTCATTATACTGCTGTAGCTCTCTCAACCAACAACCACCCAACACACACCTTTCACACCCCTCGATCCACATCTTCCTCCCCTCGCTCTGATACTGTTACCAAATTCAGGCAGTTCAGCCCAAAAGTTGATAATCTTCAGTGAAGAAAATCATGAATAACAACAACTAAATACAATGTTACAATTTATATTTGCATTATTGTTCAAAAGTATTGTAACCATATTTTCAATTTGTGCATTAACTTCACTAATGTTGCATTTGCTGTTTTGTATAAAAGGAAAGTCAAACTTCTCGTTTTTTGCTATTTTGCTTTGCTATTGATGACAAATTCCCATCTGTCACTTCACAAGGAAATTAGCTGATAATAATTAAAAATGCTTAACCAGTACTTTGACACTTTTTTTTATTTTCCAACAAGGAAGTGGAACTTGTTCAAAACAAGACTTATTGAGACTGAGCCTAATAAATTAATCTGCACCAACGATATGCGGTTAAACAACAGAAGAAGGAAAATCCCAAGGTTGAGAAACTCAACTTCACAACTTCCAACCCAAGGCATCACATGGCAGCTGCATTTTGCTTCAAAGTACCATGTAAACACCTGAACATAAAGTCCCTGGCTGTTGTGGGAACACATCATGGCTTATTCAGCAAAAAAATACCAAAAGACATTGCAAGAGGAAGAAAGGAAAATAAAGAGATCAGATAGCAGAGCAAGAGTCAACACTGGTCTGACTTTTACTGACTGGAGAGAGCTCAGAAAAGAGACACAATGCAAGATGGATGCTGAATTAGCCTTTGTTAGGGGTGACAAAGTGTGAAGATCAGCTAAAGTTAATTTGTAAATCCCTAACTTGTGTGGTACAGTACAAACAAAAGTGATCTAAGTAGTACTCAATACTCTCTATTCATCCATCAGCTATGTCAGCTTATTCGAGCAGGGTCAGAGGGAGGTTGAAGCATATATTCCAGCTGCTATCGGGCAACAGGTAGGGTACACCCTGCACCAGTTGCTGATGCATCACATAGTCAACACAGAGACAAACAACCAGTCACAGTCTGAATTTAAATGATAACTAAGGTTGAAACCAGGAAACGTTTGGTGTGAAGGGATGGTGCTACCACAGCCTACCTAACATTTCTGAGGAGAAACAGTCTCACAAAGTAAAGAGACTTTTCCACAGGCTGATAGAACAGCTTGTTTATCTTCAATGAAAAATTAGTTTTAGCTGTAGTCATGTTGCTTATATGGTAACATATGTTTGATTGTTGATGCTCAGATAAGAAATTTGTGGACACAGATTGTCCTGTAGTGCACAAGGAGACATCTACAGCCTAAAGTACAACTCACAAAGTCATAAATTATTTAATTACTTAAGCTTTTCATGCATAGTGGTCCTATGGTAGACACCTACTTACAAGCTTTTTTTCAGCATATTCATGAATGAGGAGGATATTTTTGTAAACAAACCACTTCAGTTGATATTAGGGAGTCATCCAATAGGTTTCCACTCACTGGACAATAAATAAATATATGATATGATTGAACATCATGTAATTATGCAAGTTTCCTTTTGCGATAAATACGTAAAGAAAATGATACAGTTATATTCATGGAAGATTTACATAATATAATTATGATTATATGTTGTTTTATAAATATTTTATAGAATACATTAAAAATAAATAATAAATCAGGATAAATTCCAAATATCACCAATACCCAAATAAAGTGTCATTGCATTTGTCTGTAGGGGTAAAATACTGTATTTAAAAACATGTTACATTGTTTTTAATTAATTCATGCATGAAAGGGTTGACTTTTTTTTCCAGGTTGCACAGTTTATGATATTCATGCACACATCCACACTTTAATGCCCAGCTTATTAATCAATCTTTAAAGTTTTAACATAATGAGGCATGAATACATAAAACACATTTACTTTCTTTCTGCACTGTTGTTCTGGTACACTGGGCCTCCCACACATCCTCTATTTTAAGACCTGGTCTTTCTATGTCTGTAGGTGAAGACAGCATGTTGGTAAACTAAAAAAGGTCAAACCACAAATGGAGAACATGTCTGACGGTCTGATCGCCATGGTCAAAATGTATGTTTCCATGACCACAACTGGAGTGCTGAACTTCCTCTAGAAGACAAAAAGGACGGCCGAAGTAACCGTGATGCAGTGGGTACCGTACGCTGTGGTCTGCTAGTGTGATGTGGCTGGAAAAAGACACATGATGACAAATGACAGAAGCGAAAGTGCAAAAGAGAAGTGGAAGAAGAGAGATCAAAGCAGAGAGACTAGTTAGAGATTCTTTAGTCAGTGCTGTAATGTAGGTCTTTACTGTGAGAATTAGTTCATGAATTGATCCAAAGCAAACTTTTTGTTGATTTATCACCCACAAAGTCTCCTTTGCTCAGTTCATTCACAAAACAGATTGACATGCTTCATGCTGTGCTAAAAAATAAATGAGTCATAAAAATAGGCACAATTTAACCACATCATTATTAGTCTTCTAAACTGTCTTAATAGTCCAGCTATCATGGTGCAACACTGTATATTATATATGTTAGCTTTTTTTAGGTCAGCAATTTGAAACTTCTCACATCTCTAAAATTCAGCTTTGGTTTACAGGAGAGAATATGTTTCCCCTTCTCATGTAAAGCAAATTCTTTGTACTTTAATGTGTTGGGTTTGACTCATAAGCATCACATACTAAGAATAATACACCATCAATGTTGAGTTGCATTTTTGTTTGACAAATAAATAAATACAAAGCTACATTATTTCAATAAGGATTTGCAGTCAATCCGATCTCTTTTACTGTGCACTGAAGGAATATTATAGTCGTCCTGATTATTCTGAACTCTATTCTGGTGGGACATCTGTCTCTGCATGTCCACTTGTCAGGACCTCTAGAATATGTTGATGTTGGATGTTAATAAAACCATGATTGTACCATGTTGTTGGGTAAACAGTGTTGCAAATGTCAAGCTCTGAATTTACCGTACAAGAACTTGAACTGTAACTTATTAATAAACCCAGTTGATACAGAGCATGATGGCAAAAGCACAGTCACCTTCACAGTAGGTCTAGGCCTCAACTTTTGGCACAGCTACAAAGGCCCCAGATGATGATCTAAGGCTGTAAACTGCTGGACTCAAAGGTCCAGTGGTTATGGCCTGTTTTCATGCTAATGTTTAAATGGACTCTACTCTTCTAGGTTTTGGTATCAGGTTTTGGTAAATTTTCCCACTGCAGATAGTACACAATCAAAGTAGGAGGTATGAGTTGTTATAATTTTCTAACACTCCTGTTCCAGAGAAACAGGACAAAAAACTTTCATTTCTGTCTAAAGAAAGTAAATCAATTAAGTGTGAAAGACTGAACATGATTCGAAATACACATGTATTAGACATTTTTGTTGTTGTGAGCATTGCATCTGGTCATTACAGACAGCGCTGGATATTGTTCAGTGGATATTTATTTTAAAGAGCTTTATAACTGAGAACAGATTTGTGCTGCTTTGGATAATCAGATGATATAATGGAATATAATGGTCCATGAGGCAATCAGTAACCTTCAAAGCAAAAAAACTAAAAGCTAAAACAGCTGAACTCTTATAAAGTTAAGAGATAAAAATGGTTCCATACAATTGGTGTACAATTGGTTTAAAAAATTCATGAAAGAGGCCTAAATGATAAATTACTGTGACAGAGTTCATACTGGCAATTGCAAAGGAAACTTGTAATAGATGCTGAGTTGATGTTAAGTTGTTGACATGATAAGCCTAAAAGTTAGTTACAGGACACAGTACAGCTTTTTATGACATGAATGTACACCTCATGGCATAATAACTTTGTTGTCCACGTTGCTTCTATGAAAGGAGATAATTGGTGTTACACTGCCTTATGATATTGCATATGTAGCATTTCACATAGTATGTGAGGATGCATTATTAAATTTGTTCATTCAATTTGTTGCCAGATTATTTGTGGCATAAAAGGGTCACGTTATGTTTTGCAGGGGGAAAAAAAATCTCACCCCAGCCCTTTCTTAACAGCATTCTTGTTTCTAACATGATACTTTCAATGCTGGTCCTGACTGAACTGGCCTATAAATGAATTTAGTTTGGTAAAAACAAAGGTAATTTTCTGAGTTCCTGAAACAATTTGGCAGGAATGGCAAAATAAGTTGGAAAACCCAAGTGAAAGTCCCGATTCAGGTATATTTTGGTTTCACTATTACATCTTAAATCTCTTGCATCTTCCTTTGAAAATCTGAGAAACACAGCCTAAGGACATTAAAACACCCCCACAGCAAGCTCTCTGTTTAGACAATAGCAGGATTTGGAAGATATGGGTGCACTTGTCCAGATTTCACGCTTTCCTGGTCACAGTGGAGAGGTGTTGACCCCAGCACTCCAGATACTCAGCCCCATTCAACATGGCCATAAAATATGAACCACCCTGCCGTGTGTTAGACTTCTTCATCCCTTTTGTCTTACTTCAGGTTTCTTTCTCTCCCTTCTCCCTTCCTTTACAGTGAATTTAATTCTCAGCCATCAGTCATGTGGCTGACACTGGAATGTGATGGTTGGCATCATCTTGACTTGACTCCAGGGAAAGCCTCAGGCAAAACACCATTCACATCAATCGACCAACGGTTTTAGTTTGGCACTGATAACACGCCTGTCAGTTGTGGTTATCATTAAATGGATATAATGCTTGACTGAACTGTTCTTCTTGTATTTAATCAAAACGTATCTACTTTGCATTTTTCCACCAGTACAGTTTTAAACAACAAGCTAGTGGAAGCTTGAAAATAACACAAACATTAAATGGAAATGTCACCTTCTTCTCATTCAGGCAGTTGGAGTATCTTTAATTTCCACAATGCTGATCACAGGACTGACGTTAAATCCAGTATTAAATCTGGATTTTAGATTAAATTGAGACCAAAGGAGGTTTTACCAAAATGAACAAAAGCTGTTGTTTACATTATTTGCACAAATACAGCCTGCCTCCTCTAAGAAGACCAAAAAAAATAAATAAAGCCATCTGAACTTTATTTAGCAAGGCAATGAAAAGAAAAGAAGTAATGATTCAGTCCAAGCTAGCCTTACTTAAATTGACCTCCAAGGTCCTCACGAGTATAGCTGGATGTTCGTTCAGGTGTGAGCTCTAAGAATAGACCTGTCTTCATAAATACTAGAGGGCGTTTTGGGTGTGCCACATTTCATCACAGCCTTGTTTCCATTGGTAGTGACAAAGCCAGTGTCATTCATTCCTCAGTCACCCCATTACATAAACTAAATATTCATATTTCCTTTGAAATAATGACAACCTCTTTTTAAAAAGGCCTCAGTTTGGCTGTTTTAATTAGTTTGCTGCAGACTTTGAGTCGTCACAGCAGTTTGTTCAGCGCTGACAGGACCAGATGGAGTTATATTTGTGGCAGGCTGAAGATAACATGGAAAAAGGAGATTTTAGCAGCTACACAGTTAAAACTGTGAGTTGCACCCAGTATGCAGATATTTGCTACCAAGTAACCATAACAACTTAATGAGCTGGTGACATGTCAGCATTGTGTTAACAGATTAATATGCTGCAGCCAAGAAGCTATGAAATGAGTTAATGCACGAAACAAAGAGCTTTAAACTCTGTGCTTTGGGTTTGATTTAAAAAAGAAATAAAGAAAAAAAAAAGAAAAAAGGAAAGTTGAGGTGCAAATATTCATTTCTGTGACATTTGAACAGTGTACTGAAACTACTCCCACTTGCTTTCACTTTAGCTTAGTGCTGGGCTTCACAGTTTCACAGGACACCGTTTTCATGAAAAGGCAACACCACTACTGGCTACCTGTTGCTGTGCTTGTATCAGTATCAGAATTTCCTCTTTTCATTTGCAAAAACCAGACTCAGTATCGGGCCTGACGACTTCATGGTCAACTGACTGGTTTCTGTTTGCTGTTTGTTTAAAGACTTCAGCTCATCTGAAAATTTTCAAAGTTTCGACAAACTCAAACCAACCCAGAATATTTCTCTAAACCACAAGAGAACCAGAGAGAAGAAAGAAAGAGGGGAAAATCATCAAACTGCAGAGACGTGAGCTTCGCTCTCCAGCAACACTGTATAAATCATTGTCCTCCGCACACCTGGGAGTCATTTTTGAGCAATGCAGCCTCTGATGAATCCGGTACACAGATTTAGATTTAATAGTCCAAACTGGAGGGATTACATGAGTGGAAAGACAAGTGCTCCTCCTTGCCTGGCTTCGCCTCATCCTAAATTTACACCTCCCTCCCCTCTCCACACCCTTTGCTACTACCTTCATCATCTTCACCCCTTTGCGCCGCTTCCTCCCCACACTCTGCTCACCCTCTGACCCCTCCCCCACATCACTCACGGGTCATCAGTAAGAAGAAAGAAGGATTTAACGGCTAACTTGGCCTGCGAAGGCTCAGAGAGGTGGGGGCCGAGCACATCTCAGAGAATTCCAATCTTCAGCTGACTCCCCCTCCCCTTCCCCTCCCACTGCGCTTTTCTTTTCCCACTGAGCAGCAGTGGGAAAACATCTCCCCTTGCTTTTTGGGTTGATTATTGGGGCTGGAGAGCACGTCTGTCACGGGGGGGGGGGGGGTTCAAATTAAAACTCAGTTCTGCAATTTACATATATTCACTTTCTCACTGATACCAAGACTAGAAGACTGATACCATACTCAAGGCTGTGCAGCAGACATGTAACTGGAGCTAATTTAGCTTAGCATCAAGGCTGGAAACATCACAAGCGATTAGCATGACTTACCAGGAGAAACAGAGGTTTCTCTTGATATGTTTTATGCTTCACATTTTTTGTGAATTAAACAAAAAAGTTAGAAAGTAATATTGTGTTTTTGGTGCTGGCGGACTGTGCAATACTCCTCTACTCATCTAACTCCCAGCAAGTAAGTGAATAAGCCTGTGTCATACTGTTCCTTTCTGTAAGTCAGCAAGTGACCTAACAAGCCTTGGGAAGTAAAATGAGGATTTGAGGAGTGAAATTATGTTTTGTTGTCTAAGAAAAGGGACTAAAAGATTAAAGGATCAAGCAGGAAATCACAAATGCAATCCCATCGTTTCTCTAAAGAGCCTCATATCTCCCCATTGTGAGGTGAAGTCATTGAAGGGTATTTGCTCCTTCCAGGACTCAACTCAGTGCTTCACTTCTGAAGCAGCACTGATAAAGTGGGAAGGCTGTTGGTGGTGGGGGTTTAGCCCTGAAGCAGGGAGAAACTGAGAGAGGGGCTTGTAGAATTATTCCAGCTTGATCAATAAGGCTATTAAAGACTAATGAATTCGGTGGAGGCAAACTCAATTTGATTGTGGACCTTTATTTGAACATGGCAGGAAGCAGCAGCAGCAGAATCACATCAAAGAGAGGCTTTGTGAGGAGAGGACCAGATTAGGGCCTCTGACGCAAGGATGGACCCAGCCAAGAGGAGGCCATGAATACACACACACACACACACACACACACACAAATTAAGGAAAAGTGCTTCAGCACAAAGGCCAACACACTGCAAAGGCATTCAGACTAATTCCACATTTTCCATTTACTTTCACTGGATGTCTACACGCACAACTATGCAGAGGAATACACACACACACACACACACAGTTATACAAAAATGCTTCTCAAAATTGATTTTTAATTATGTGGGGTAAAGAATCTTTCTATCCAAATCCCAGTAAAATAATAGGAAAAAAATGACAAACGTCATTTTCAGAACAGCTGCTAGGTTTTTTTTTTTCATGCAACAAAACTTAATCCATAATTTGTCAATTTGTTTGAAACTTTATTAAAAACAATAATTAGGAAAACCAACCTTACAGTATTTAGAAAAACTAAGCACATTTTTTATTCCATGCAAGCATTACACTCACAAAAGTCAGTATCATGTCAGAGCTGAGGATGCTTGCAGATGAAAGAGGAAACGGTGTTAATTCTTCCTGAATGCAAGGCTTCATTTGCTAAGTAGTTTGTTATTGTTGATGTCTGATTCTATACTTCGTGGTATCACATAAACTTCCTTTAGGAGACAGATGTGGACTGCAGGCAGGCCACTCAAGCATGCATCCTTTATGGATGTGAAGCCATGTTGCTGGAAGTTAAGAAGTCTGATATTGACCTGCTGAAATAATCCCAGACCTCCCAGGAAAAGAGATTGTTCTGATGCCAGCATATGTTTCCAAAGCTTCAATCTGACTTATGTAGCGTAAATCACTTGGCCTTAGGGTCTAATGCAACTCCAAATAAACAAAATTATTTTACACTTTCTGTTGTTAACAGCCTGGATGGTCTTTCAATTCTTGAGCACAGAGAGCCTGAACTCTGCTTTTGACCAACAGCGGTTGAAACGTGGATTAATTTCGCCACAGAACACATATCCATTGTCCTTCTGTCCATCTGAGATGAGCTCATCCCCAGAGAACTTGGTATTCATTCGAAACAGAGGTGATGTACAGCTTCCTCGCTGCATTTAACTCAGCGGTGCCCAAAGTTGGTCCTCGAGGGCCACTGTCCTGCAGGCTTTCAATGTATCCCAGTTCCAACACATCTGGCTTCCATTAAATGGATCGAACAGCCAATGAAATTCTGCACAATGACTGATTAGTTTGAGTCAGGTGTTTTGGAACAGGGATACGTGGAAAACCTGCGGGATTGTGACCCTCGAGGACCGGAGCTGGACACCCCTGATTTAGCTCTTCCAGTTTCTTTTCTAGATGCAGAGACCATGTGGCTTTACTAACAGTTTCTTATGCAGCTGTGCAAAATTGAATCTTGAAATCCCAATAGTGATTTCCAACGTTAACCTTTACAGAGATGTGCCCATTCTCAGTGTTTTTTTAAGGGATTATACACTAATTGAGAACACATTGCTAATAGTGAGCAACAGCCCATCCATGCTTGGATCCTGAGACCCCATCTTTCACTATCTTTCACAGTAGCTTTTACACTTCCTATCCTTTTATAAACTCTTTTTCTCTTCACTTTCCCTACACTTCTGAATGTTTGTTTCTTCTTAATGATTCTTAAAATTAATTTTTAAATTTTAGAATGCTTCCAAATTTTACTGAAACAGGAGTTTCTACTTTAATTCGTAGCATAACGATTTACAACTACAAATATGAATAATCTTATTTGCAATCCTTTCATTGAAAACAGTTGGATGGGTTTTTTTTTTAAAACATCATTAAATATCCTCAAATATTAAGATGTTTTTCAATTGAATCAATATAGATAGCAAACTTATGTCTTATATCTTAGATAAAAGACTGTAAAAGATACATTTTACAGTTTTGCTGGTTGGAGCTTTAATGTGACTTTCTGACATTAAAGCTTCATGTTCCAGACTTCTTCGATGACACAGTGACATTTATCATGTGCATTTCTAGAGACACTACTCCCCAGCAGCATCCCGAAGCTGTGAAACCGTGCTATACAACTTTTACATCCAGGACGCGACGTGATGTTGCAGGAGAGTTTTGCTTCGTAGTATACTAAGGAACTGGTTGTTTTGAATACGCAACGTCACTGATTCAGCAATGAAAAACAAGAAGATTAAAAGAGAAGAAGGGAAAAAAGACTCATGGTATGATCATCTTTTGCTGGTTGGAGAAAGATAACAGGTCAGGTAGGATGCAAGATGGATGTCGAATTAGCCTTAAATAGGGGGCACGTGTTGGGCAAAAAGTTCTGTAGTGTGTCTTTAAGATTTAAAAAGTGTCTATTAAGTGTGTCCTGGCCACAGTATGCATCAAACTATTAATAGTCAGCAACATAGACTCATATAAATGGATTTTAATTACCCATCACATAAAATTAGCAATGTTGTCATCAAAACATGCAAATCTAAAGAAAATGCATCAAAGTCTTTTCCTATAATTCAGCACTCATCGTTAAAAGGGGCAGCAACTGTCAAATATTACATTCACAACCAGATGTTCCTAGATGTTGAAAGCCTAATATTAATCTTTGAATCACCTTTAAAAAGCTTGAAACAACAAATGTTTAACTTTGGACTAAAACAGCTGAATAGTTATAACAGAAGTTATAAATCAACTTTGGAATCACCACATTTTCAGGTCAGGTGTTTTCTCTTCGGGCAGTACGGTGGTGTGGTGGTTCACCTCACACCTAGAAGGTTCCTGGCTTGAACTTCGACTGTCGCCTTTCTCGATGGAGTTTACATTTCTCCCTGTACCTGCATGGGGTTTTCTCTGAATACTCAGACTTCCTCCCACAGTCCAAAAACATGCTTGCTTGGTTGTTTGGTGACTCTAAATTCTCTCGAGGCATGAACATGAGTAGTTGTTTGTCTCTCAGTGTTGATCCTGTGATGGACTGGTGATATCCCACAAGCCACTGGGATAGTTTCCAGCTACCTGAGATCTTGCACTGGGGTAAGCAGGTATAGAAAATCCATGGTTGTTTTCCCCATCCTTTTTTTTTTCATGGCCAACAATAACGGAGCTCGATATGAGCGTTTTAAAAGCATAGCTGCATTGTGAGTTCGTTCCAGATATTCTGGCTCCAGCATAACCTAGCTGCTATCTAAAGCCTGTTACATACTCCACGAGACACAAGAACTGAGTTCTTATTCTCGAGCCTGCAAGAACAAGAAAAAATGTCTTGTTCGGCAGGTCCATACATACTCCACAAGAAGCACGTCTGCAGCGGGGAGGGATCACTGCGGGGGGCGATGTCTGCTTTTATGTGCGAACCCGGTTGTTACCTCCGCCGAGGAGGTTGTTTTCCCCGGCGTCTTTTTGCTCAGGATAACTTAAAAGGATTATGGACGGATTTTCATAAATATTTCAAGAGCTGTTGCAAATGTAAAAATGAAAAACTGATTAAATTTTGGTGGTGGAACTTTTTCAAAGGGTTCTTTAACATTGTGCTTGGCGGAGGTTTCCGCTCTCTGCGTGCTTTTCTAGTTTCATTTTTAACAAGCAACTTCGTCCGCGACAGGGCGGGTCATGCACGCGGCTGGGTCCGAGTGTTTTAGTGCCACATGTAAAAATGTTTGTATTTCTCACCACCTCGATAAGCTGTTTTATCAAAACAATCCGTTTTGCCGCCAACAGCAAACACACGGAAGCAGCAACTCCGCTTCATGCTTTCTCTGTGTTAACGACGCCCACCTCAAATGTTCGACCAATCACACGATACTTCTCGCAGCCCTGCAAGAAAAAAGTTCTGCCAGCCCGGTGTGTCAAGAACTGTTCTCAAACACGTTCGCGAGAACAAAATGACGTCATTTTCTTCTCGGACCCTCGAGAACAAGAAAAAAGTTCTCGCTTCTCGTGGAGTATGTAACAAGCTTAACTCTCCCTGTTTGGTCCAGTGACAGTGAGGACAAAGAACAAAATGATTTAATCCTAACTTTGTGTCAACTAAGATCCTTTTTTGATATATGATGACCAACGTCCAGACATTAGCTTTCCTGTGCACAGTGGCCATAAGTTGCTGATTATGAGTGATCTAAATATTTCTACTTGCATACCTTTAGTGTGTCACTCTGCCCATTACTCACTTCCCTAAACAAATATGCCACAAAGGGTCGCCCATGCTGCAAGCCTGCTAGAGAACAAGCCTCTTCCTGTAATAGAACACGTTTGCATTTGGGAATATTTGGAGAAAATGTCAACAGATTTAAAAGTAAAGTATACTTGGGTCGAGATTAAACATTATTGAAACTTTTTATCACTTGGTCACATAAGTTTTTGTTTACAACTTTCTGCACATTTTGACAGTATAACTTTGGAGAAAGTTAATTGGGCTTGAAGAGAAGAATCAAGGCCAGAGCTATTAAATGATAACAACATGCCTATGAAAAAATAAGAACAATAAATCAATAAAATCTCTCATGGCCAAGGAGACTTGTATTGTTCTTTCTTCATCCTTCTTTAATGTTTCCAATTAGTAACCTTTATGATTTCAGCATTAGAGTTTTTTTCTGCCATATGTAACAGCCTATGTTGCCCCTCTCTGATGTTTCAAAAGCTCTTTCTGCACTGGTAAGAAAGAAAAATAATGTAACAAAACTCACTAACATCTAACTCTCTTGCCTTATGAAAATTAGCCTTCAATCCCAAATTGATGACTGCACCTAACGTCTGCAGCCTAGTTGAACCTAACTGAGCTGTGATCATCAGAAACTTGGATCCAGCAGACGTGCTTAGTGGCGTTCATGTCCTCTGGGTGGTAGAGGAACTCTGGAACAGTAGGTTGTAGCCATCAGACTGAGAATAACCCTGTGACTAAATTCAAAAGCGAAGGCTTCAATCACCTTTTTCTAGTGGGAGTATTAATATTTAAACACTTCTGATAATAAGTATTTTGAGCTTATCAGAAGTTACCTTCAGATTTGCTTAACAATCAATTGCAAACACAGGCATAACTGAAAGCTTAGTAAACAATGAGAAAGTCAATGTGCTGATAAAACTATGCCATCATTTTTAAATACGGCCTGTTCTGGCTTTTGGGCTCCTTTCTATTTTTCATAGGGAGCTTTTTGACCATCAGTAAAATTTTAAGACTTAGTTGGTGGTCTGGTACAACCAGAGCAAACTAAAAACACACAGTTGCACCTTTGCCTTTGTTCCAAGAATCGCAACAATGAAACTAAGCAGATGAGATGCACAAAATTGGGGAAATTCTGCATTTTGATTGTATCCCTGTTAGTCAAGTAAATTGCAACAGCGTGCGGCCTGTGGATTGTCACAGTCTGCATCCAGTCTGTACGTGACAAAGGTTACATTATATGTAATCAGGCAGATGTTGCCATCTAATTTGCATTCGTCACACCAATGAAACTGTGTAGGAGAGGGCTAAAAAAAAAGAAAAAGTGGATCTGAGAAGTCTAAAAACCACCTGGTAGAACTAAGAATACCCATGCAGTGATTCATACAAAGCACACAAAACTAAAAAACGAATATTCAACAAAAACAGAAACTATCCACACTCCCACCCCTCCTACCACTTACCCACTTACCCACCACCCCATTCCTCCAACTTTTATGATGCCCTGCTTCCTAATAAACTTTTGTGGTGTTTGGAATCCATTAGAAGCAATATCCCACTTCTCACAACATCCTGACTCATTCTGGGGGAGTGGAGTAAGGAGACAAGGAGCTGTGGGAGGGAAGGGCCTCAAATTTCCATTTCTATTGAAGGCAGGCTGAAGGGATTTAAGTGGAGAGTTACAGAGCATACAGTGTAGCAAAAGAATGGCAGAATTCCCTATCTTGAGGAATAAAGGGGGGGAAACAAAGAAAGAAAATGAGTTTTATTTGTATGACATCCGTTTTAGTCATGATCTACTTTTTATTTATTAAAACCCAATAAACCGCAACATTAGAGACAAACTAAACAGATACTCTTTTATCAGGGGGTATTAACTCATAGCTGAAATTTTGCTGTTTTACTGGCCACCCTGTTGCAATGACAGACACTTGGATGACACCAACACCAAACTGTGAGAAGCCTGTTGGACCCATGAAGCAAAGATCAAACTAACAGGAGCCACATGGAACAATGAAACCCTCCTCAAATAAACCAAATGAACTATGTAGGTGTTGATGCAGCCCTTTGGTTGGAGGCAACAAATCTCTTTAGCACCTGCAAGCTGTGTTACTTTTGTTTGTGACGTAGTTGGTGAGTGTCTTGGTGGGAACATTAATGAGTGTCTTGTTTCTTCCTTCAGAATAACCATAAAATGTAAACAAAACTCAAAGGCAAGGTTTTAAAGGATCTGAAAATGTACGCTTGAAAGAGCTTTTGCTTTCTATCCCTTCCTTATTATCTGCTTCTCCTGCCCCATTTCCCCCATTGTCTTTGCAGGTATTGTCAGGTACTTTCATCCGTTGCTCTTTACTCTTATGTATTCCCACCATATCAGTTCTCGAGGGTGTTATTCAGCTCTAAACAAACCTTTAATCCAATGCAGATATCAGGCACTCAAGTGTCGCAACAATTGTTCCCACTGTGTGAAAGTAAGCCGCTATCTAAAACACAAGAGCTGCAAGACAAATGTGTGGCAGAGAGCCAGAGGTGGGAGGTACAGGAGCAGCGGGCCTGAGATTACAGACAAAGCAGGAGTAAACAGGGCCTTCAGATAAAAAACACAGTCGTGTACTTTTAACAATAGTTCTTTCCTGGCAGGGAGTAACAACAAAGTGTCTTCCTGTATGGGCGCCCTCTTGCATGCGCCCTCACTTCCTGTGGACGCTCAGACATGTGGCTAACCACAGACACATCGGCAATGACCGACCCTGCATGCCATTAACCTTTGACCTCAGAGCGGCTTTCTCACACAATAACTTTACTCAAAGGCAACAACCTAACAGTGGTTCCCCATCCAGGAAGCAGAAGTGTAATGAACAACATACACACATATGTACAATTACTTGTTCTGGATGTTGCTAATGTAAAAGTCAATTACTGTGGCTGTCAAAGAAAATCAACAGAGTTAAAATTGCAATATTCCTCTTTGAAATGTAGTTAAAGAAAAATACTGTGGACTAAAGTGTAACAAAAGGGTTTTACTCATTTAAAGTAAGCATGCATTTCAGCAAACATAAATGTATGGAACTTGTAGCACTGGAACATACAGGCAAGGTCCCACAAGACCTTTCTATATCATGAGAAATTCACTCTTTCCCACTCCTGTTTATGGAATCCTGCTTTACTCGATTCCTTCAAAGCAGCACAAACATCCCAAGGGGCAAACAACTACGTAGAAGAGAAATCACAATTCAGACCGGTTAACTGGTTCATCCTGTTTGTATTGCTTTCATATGTTCTGCCAACACGGAAGTCGGCTAAAGAAAAAGCATATTTCTGGAAGGCGCATCGCTACAGACCCTCGAAAGCCTCTTTCCTTCTAAATCATGACTATAAATGACGTTTGTGTGCTGCCTGCTTTTATGATTCTGAGTTGAGGAGTTGGAGGGTGGGGGGTTGAGGATCGTAAAAAGAAAAGAGAAAAGGAGAATGCAGGACTTGTGGGTAATTGTGGCGCAGAGTGGTGGGAGAGGGAGTGTATGGGAAAGACTCAGGAGCCAGATGTGTGAGGAATGTTCTGGCTTCTGCATCGCGCAGAGACGTGGGTGGATGGATGGATGGATGGATGGATGGGTGGATGGATGAATGGGTGGGTGGATGGATGGATGGATGGATGGTGGATGGATGGATGGATGGATGAATGGGTGGGTGGATGGATGGATGGATGGAGGGATGAATGGGTGGGTGGATGGATGGATGGATGGATGGGTGGATGGATGAATGGGTGGGTGGATGGATGGATGGATGGATGGATGAATGGGTGGGTGGATGGATGGATGGATGGATGGTGGATGGATGGATGGATGGATGAATGGGTGGGTGGATGGATGGATGGATGGAGGGATGAATGGGTGGGTGGATGGATGGATGGATGGATGGGTGGATGGATGAATGGGTGGGTGGATGGATGGATGGATGGATGGTGGATGGATGGATGGATGGATGAATGGGTGGGTGGATGGATGGATGGATGGATGGATGGATGGATGGATGGATGGGTGGATGGATGAATGGGTGGGTGGATGGATGGATGGATGGATGGTGGATGGATGGATGGATGGATGAATGGGTGGGTGGATGGATGGATGGATGGAGGGATGAATGGGTGGGTGGATGGATGGATGGATGGATGGGTGGATGGATGAATGGGTGGGTGGATGGATGGATGGATGGAGGGATGAATGGGTGGGTGGATGGATGGATGGATGGATGGATGAATGGTTGGGTGGATGGATGGATGGATGGATGTACAGTCATGACAGTCAAACTGCATAGCCTGCAGATCATTATAGAGCCATCAAGCCTCCAGTGTTCTACTCTGTATCTCCTCCACACCTGCCAGTAGAAAGTACCCAAGTGACATATTTGTACTTTAGTTCTTCATATTGTAGTAATATCTTCTTCAACACTATGATAAGGCTACATAGTGCTCTGATGTTATAAATGACCCTTGGTTTAATCATTTCACCTCTTTGCTCATTAGCCTTGTCCACACAATTTTGGGGATCCCAAACATTTCTGGAAGTGCCAGATAGAAAATCTTCACCATAATCAGAAGCTAATGACACGTTTGCTTCCACTACAGGAGGAACTACCTCAGCTGTATCATTTTAGAACAACTGACCACTGTCTAAAGCAGCTGTCATGGTAAACATTAAATCTCCTGCTTTGACATTTTGAGTATGTTAGCAGGCTGTTGCTAGCATTCACTTTAAAGCACCCTAAAATAAGCCTCACACACTTTGGCCTCCTTTTCCTTCCCATTAATCATCTCACGGTCCTTCTGATTTATCTCATGACCTCTTTGCGGGAGCCTGACCTTTATTTTCGGACCAAGAGACTAAAGCATCAGAATGAAACTTAGCTTACCCCAGTAGGATTTTTACTGCAACGTTAGGTCTGTATTTGGTTGATAATCTTTTAGGGCTTCTCCCTAAGCAAGGTTTGGGTACTTTAGTTTAAGTGAAAGCTCCGAATATTTCTCCAACCACTGCAGACAGCTGCATCACCGCAGGTTATCCACCATGATCAATCTGCAGCCACAAGAAGCTGGGCTTGTACCCACAATGCACCTGGAGAGCTCAACCTGCGTCACAGGCAGATAGTCTCTTTAAAGAACAAAAAACACACCGTCCATCTGCTTCTCATCATCCTCATCCATCTCCTCTTCCTCCCCCCCACCCCTGTCAGCCAGACTCTTTCTCCCTCTCTGTTTCATGCTCTGCCTTGCCAGTTCTTCCAGCTCTCTACCACAAACTCTGGAGCTGTGGCATGGATAAAGAGGCCACAACAGCTGGCCCTGACTCCTGACCGGGACCACCCCTCCTGACTTGACCAACAACACTGCCTTTTCTTCCCCACCACAACCACCACAGCCACCTCTGTGAGTTTGAGCCCACATGCTTTAACGACAGAACTGAGAGAAGCCTTGGTTTTATTTATGCAGTGATCCATTGGAGTGTTTTTGTTATTTTTCTGAAAGTTTTAAAATCCATTTCTTGAACTGAAGGGTAACTTAGCACAGGGCTGCTTTTTCTGATTCTGGTAGAAGATTGTTTACAGCTGCAGATCTGTAAAGGAAAGGGAAAAAACAGGTTTTGAGTTATGACCGTTCGACAAAAATCTATTTTCCATGTTTCTTCTCAAGTGCTTCAGGACCGTACACAAATATACCCAAAATGTACATGGTTCCAATAAATTCCTGATTGCGCCTTTAACTTGAGAGCGTGTTGTTTGTTCAGCTGCCGAGGGCCACAGAGAGAAACCCGGGGAGGCCGTGGAGAATTCATACCTTCCATTCATCACAAAGCCGGGGGAAGAAGAGGAGGAGGAGGGTAAAGAAAGAGCAAGGAAATGAACAGACAAGAGAGTGTTTTTTTTCTGCTCTGCTGAGTAAGGAGAGAGGTAAGCTCAGCTTTCTGACAGCTGGGCTGTGAAACCTCTGTTCAAATGATCAGTTGCTCATGTCTCCTTCATGTGACCGTTAAGCCACAAGTCACTTCAGATTTGCAGCAGCCAAACATGTCAGTAGCACACTGGAAAAAAGGAAGTTATTGCTTTTTTTTTTATCTTTTTTTTTTTTTTTTTAGGAACTATTTACATCATGTGCAACAAATAGAAATGTTTGGTTCTACAGGTCAGTAAGGGAGTTTTGAAGGGAAATATTCTTATTCAAGCTTTTAGTTCCTGATTTAGACGGTCACTTTTCTGTTTCGAAAATATATGAAGATAGCTGAAGAGTTTATCAAACACAAGCTTTAGGACACATCGTGCACAATAACTACAGGCGTTTTAGAATTAGCTAATAAGGGACCATCAAATAGACAATAAAAACATACATTTTCCCAAGAGAAAGCAATTTGTGCTTTATGAAACTGTGTGGGGAAAGGTACGAAACCATGTCATAGTCCAGACATTACAGACCTGTGTTGAGCACACTTCTAGAGCCACTTCAGAAACATATAAATACATACAGTAGTGCTAAAAAGTTTATGAACTCAGCAGCATTTTTTTCTATTTCCACATTAATGTGACCTATAAGAATCAGGATTTCACATGTCTTAAAAGAATGTGAATAAATGTTCGCATTTAAATAAATAAATAAATAGGACAAATATACCATAGCTGATCATTTAACTGTGACAGGAAGGGGGTTCAGTGCTGCATGCAGCATCAGCAAATATAAAGTGTGTGAACCTCTCAGGTTAACAGTTCATGTGAAGGGGGAGAGCCAGGTGTTTTCGATCAGCAGGATGACAATCAGGTGTGACAGGCTGCCTTGTTTCATTAAAAAAACAGAGATCTTTCAATGTCTGGTTCTTACAGAGCATGTTGGTGAAAAGCAAAACTGTCAGACAAACTGTGTACTAACAGGACATTCAAGATTGTGTTTCTTCAGAAGCATCCAAACAACAAATATCTCCCAAATAATTTTATTCAACTTTTATTTATACAGTTATTTCTATTGAAGCAGTCTCATTTACAAGAGACCAGTTTTAAAAGACTATACAGTCCATGAAGTAACCATGGAAATGAGTTTTAACTAACTCTTAACCAGTCTGGTTACCAGTCTGTAGAGAAAGCAACTCCCCTCTGAAGGGACTCTATCTGCCGTTTGCTGAAAATCCCCTGGAGATCTTGGAGAATGAAAACAAATTAACTGCAGCAGAAAAACATCATCCTGTCTAACAGACATGGTAGCGGTAGTTTTAATGATTGGGTAATCTCTGAAAAAATTATTAAATCAAAGATTTGCTTTTTAAATAAAAAAAAAAAAAAACATGCAAACTGTAAAGATTGTCAATAAAGCAAGAAGATAAAATAATTAAAGAAAAAATGGATTGGAATTTGTGTTTTAAAAAAAAGTCAAACAATTTCAGGATTAATATGAATGTCCCTTTTAATGCACCTCCTAAATCGCTCCTAGACGGCCGATTTCCTGCAGGTTTTCAATGTATCCTGTTTTAACGCACCTGGCTAACATTAAATGGATCCAAAAGTCAGTGAAGTTCTGTACAATGACTGGTCTATTTAAGTCAGGTATGTTGGAACAAGGAGACAAAACCTGCAGCATTGTGGCCTTCAAGGACCAGAGCTGCTCTAAACTTTTATCAAATCATAGCACAATGTATGAACATAATCTCTAGTTAGGTTGGTTTTGATAAAGTGAACCAGAGCAAAATTCAAGAGCTTTTAATACAGGCAGTTCCTGCAAGGCCCTAAAAATGGCCATTCTGGGACAGTATGGCACTACCTGTTTTCAAAGGGGATCACTTAATTTATCAAAATCAATAGTTTGTTGTATCCGTTTCCACAGTAAATAAATGACCAACTATTTTTGTCTCATTTGTTGATTTGTGTTCTCTTCATTTAAAGCTGTGATTTTTATGAAACAGAAGTATAAACATTCACACATACATAATTCAGAAAATTTCAAGAATAATTTGAAAAATGACCTAAAGCAGGGGTGTGCAACTCCGGTTATCAAGAGCTAAAGACCAGCAAGTGTTTGGAGTTTCCCTGCTGCAACACACCTGACTCAAATCAATGGGTGATTAGAAAACTTGTGCAGAGTTTGACTGCAAGCTCTGCACAAGTCTGCTAATATACTGTAGGTAGAAAGGTATCAGGATGGGTTGTAACAGGGAAACTCTTAGCATTTGCAGGACTGTGGCCCTCGAGGACCGGAGTTGCCCATCCCTGACCTAGAGGACATATCTGGGGCCAGAATTTAGGCAGGAAGGACAGGAGTCTTCCACCACTGCTCAAAAATTACATGTTTCCTCACATCTGAAGTCACTTCCATTTATCGGTGTGCTAATTGAATGCAAACAACCCAATAGTTGTCTCTGGTGCTCCGCTGTTTTAACACATCCTTACCATTACCGAAGCAACAACATCTTGCACAGTTGGAGCGTCAGGTGATGAGGTGCAGGGCAATACACAATTTTGTTTTGTTATTGATGCTAATAACTTACAAGCATATCCACCATGTATTTGTAACTAAGCTACTGCTAATAGCTAATGTCTTCATGTGCTAATGTCAACCCTCAAACATATTTTAAAAAGCAACACTTGATTTTTGCTCATAAAAAGCCAAATTAGTTACAAACTGTACCTTTAAAGAACAGTGATAAGAAATATTGCAATAAAAACAAAAGTGATTTATATTCTATGAAATAAAATATAAGACTTGATGTTTTTAACTTTTTCTGACAGACTGAGCCAGATCTGACAGGAAACAGAAACCCTTGAAGTCCGAATAACACTTAAGCAGCCAAAGTCTGAAGACAAGCAGCAAGCATCTGTGCATTTAAGGGAAAACATTGTCGCGTTTACTGTCAGTCTTACAGCTGTTCTCAAATATTAGTGTATCCCTGGGCCACCAAAAATAAAGATATGCCATCTAAAAACATGTACAAAAGTGAAGGATGACTAAAACCTTGTTGCAGCGTTGATGTTTAACCCCAAATGACTGTATCTTTACTGTCAGCATGAATCAACCTGAGCTGCATCTCCTTTCTTCTGCTTCTGCCCCGGTCATGTCCGAGCTTTGCTTTATCCTGTTGTTACTCACTGCAGTTGCACCAGCGCTATGACACAACTGTCTCATCAGCACTTCCCACTTCCTCAAAACCTTGGTGCCTGAAAAACACTAAGGGTTGACTGACTTAAGATCAGGAGGAACATAGCTGCTGTGGTCATGGAATAATTCCAACCACGTGAACCACACTGTGTCTGGAACAGCTGTAAACGCTGCTGATTCAACAGTATACTCATGCTGATTTTTTCACATTATTTAAAAAAAATAATAATAATTTACCATGGCTGGAGGAACATATTTGGACACAATCAGATTTTCTTTCATCCACTGCCTGTCGGAGTATAGTGGAGGCCACAGCAAAGGAGCAGAAAAAAATACGGTAAGGGCGGGGAAAAAAACAGAGTTAAGAGAAAGAGAGAGAGAGCGAGAGAGGTTGCTTTGAGAGCCCCAATCGTTTATTACCCTCGATTTTCAGGGGCTGAAATTTCAGCCTCACTGTGAGGAGAAACTCGAACCAGTGGTCCAGCTGTCCTGCCAAAGTCTAGAAAACTTGCAATGCATACATTCTCCAAGACCCACTCTCCCACCTTCCCCCCTCCTCTCTCATTTCTCCCAGCCAGGTAATCAATGGGCAACTAACACGCTAACAAGACATGGCTCAGAGAGGGGTGGGGACGAGCTGTTGTGACACAGGGGGGCATACAAACAAATCTGTCACTTGGCAGGGTAAGCATGTTCACAGTTGTATGTTTTGTGTTCCCTCTCCTGTTCTCACTGGGCTGCAAAAAAAAAAAAAAAAAAAAAAAAAAAAACGAGCAGAGGGACGAAAAAAATCTCACATATTTTCTTCTTTAAACATTTTCCACAAGAGGAACGTTAAGGTTTAACCATTGTTAACACTTGGTTTGAGCATTATTTTAAGAGTCTGAGACTTTATACACACAACACCTGCATCGCTATAGAGCTGAAAATCCACTAAATGTGATGTTACTTCCACTCATAGTTCATGAACCACACTCAGCCAAATATGTTGGACTGTTATTTTTCAATGATCAGTCTAAAGCTTTAAAGGTCAAAAACTTAGTGGGAAAACAAGTTAAAATAAGGAAGTTTCACTTTCCAGTTTCAGTTTCTGAAATGGTGAAAATGTATGCCTGGAAAGTGTTTTATATAGAAATATATATTATGATCTGTTAGTCCAGAACACTCTTCCTCCTGTATCCAGCACAGAGCTAAGGAAGGCCACTCTCAGCGCACAGTGACTCATTATCGAAGTCTTGGTCACACACAGGGAATTAGTGACCTTGGGCACCGGACAATGAGGAGTTGTCTAAACTGCTTGTGTTATCAGCCTCTGGGAAAAGTATCAACTGATCTTTTCAGGCTTAACTCTCCCACAGCCTCCGACAACCTCAGCTAAGCTAAGACAAGGAAAAACATGTTACCATGGTGACATGGTGCTTAGCTTTGATCTGAGTAATTAAATTCTCAGAACGGCAAATCAAATCATCTGCGGTCTTCATGTAACTTCATTTACATCCCAGCACTTTCCAGCAATATGTAAATATATTTCTTTTTTTTTTTTGCTAAGCCAGTGCCTGTATGTAGTCAGTTTGTGTCACACAGGTGGTGTTTTGGTCTTGCTAGGAACAACCAGAACCTTCTGACAAAACTAAACATCATAAAAGTGAAGGACTTCATACAGTATAGCAATGCTGTGTTTTCAACTTGTGCTTGTACATTTTAAGTATCTTTAAATCAACAATAAACTAATCTAAAAGGTTTTTTGAGAAACACTCAGGTAAAAGTTTCTATTTACACATGCAGCGGGCCCAGAGCATGTATGTGTCTTGTGATTGTGTGAAAACTGCAGTCCTGTTGCAGCTCTGCTTTGACCTTCAGCCAATACTTGAGGATTTAAGTGGATCCCTGCTCTACCTTCTAAATGCTATGTTATGTCCATCAGCTAGTTGTTAAGTGTTGTTTGATCCTGGAACTGGAAGCAGAAAGATGGTTTCTGTTATTTCTATGGATGTGGATGCTTCAACTAGAAACTTATGTGCTGATGACTAAACTGCAAAAGCAAAACAGTGAGGTGAAGGATGCTCTGTTAAATGTTCTGTTTGGCTGGAAAGAAACACACGACTGTGGGGGCTGATTCATAAAGTTTATGAAGCACCATTTTAATTACTTAAAACTGTTCATTTGTGCTTAGCAACATGGAGGTGCAGGGTCAGCTGCCAGTATGAAGGGAGTTATGCAACAGTGGAGCAGCGAGGATACAGAGGAAACAGCTGTTGTAAAATGTTTGTATCTACCAGTTATTACAAGAGACAATTTGTGAAGCATATGATTATAAAATGACTTTGTCCCTACTACATTCTTGTCGGTTCAGCTGGACAGGGCTTGGGAATAAAAGGCCTGCTTACTGATCCAGGATACACAATGGAAATTTTACAATGGCAACAGAGAAAAAAAATAAAAACATCAAATGTTTTAAAAGTCAGAAGTAAACTGGAAAATCTTTCTCAGGCCTTCAGGATTCACTGTTTTTTTCTAACATGCCTTTTTAACACAAGTTTGTCTTCATGGGTATTAAGGCAAGCAATTGTAATGTCCTCACAAAAAAAAAAAAAAAAAATTACAGTAATAAATTCTAAACTAAATTCATTTCTTTGACAAAGCAGCTGTTTATGTCATAACTCCACACTGACAAGATATATTATTGTTACTGCCACAATCTGCTCTTTCTGCGTTTTCAGGTAGCTATTGTAATGAGAGGTCGGGATGCTAGAATCCAGTAATAAAAAAATGTAAAATGAAGGGAAGAAGACGGTAAAGGAGAGGAGGAAGAGTGTTCATGGGCCAGCAGATGTTTCAGCTTTTGGATTTTGGCTAGAAAAGGGCAATTATGAGCAGTTCTTAATGAGGCTGGCAGCCACCCCATAAACTGTCTGGTTCAGTGAAAGAGTTGCTCATTAAGCGGAACTGCCCCCTTCCCTTTTAAAGAAAAAAAAAAAAAAAAAAAAAAAAAAAAAAAACCCTCTCCCTCATCGCCACTACCTATCCCGGAAGAGGAGGTGATGGATCAGACCTTTGAAAAATTGTTTGCCAGCATTAAACAAAGTCACTTTATGTTTCGTCTGGTTTTGCCGACACTAAGTCTTATGTGTGTGTGTGCACTTGAATATGTGTCCTTGTGTGCTGGCATGTGTGTTGTGCGCCAGGCCGAGTGTGGAAATGATGCACAGTTTCCATGAGGTAGCGAACTGTTTACCTCTAGCATCGAAGGCCAAAACAGTCGACTGAACATTGCTGATGAAAACAACGAGATTAAAACCCGAAACGACCAGAATAGAAGCCAAATCTTGTTTTCCCACCCTCCATTTGGGTGCACCATAAACTTCTAATTTGGCTAATAAAGAATAATAATCAGAGAAGGGAACTCTGGAGAGCTGGTTTACAGCTGGTTAGAGCATCCAGAGGTAAACACAGTCTCAGTTTTTTTTTTTTTTCTTTTTTCTTTCTTTTTTCTGTCACTGACATTTCCAAATCAGGACTCCAGTTGTCCAGCAACACATTGAAGGTACTTTAACTGAGTTTTCCCATCGTGAATTATGGTTTCAACTGTGTATCAGGACAGCAATACAATTCAAAAAGGAGGGTTGAGTCCTTGTGCAACTGGTCAGGTTAAACAAAACCAAAACTTTTATAAGTGTGATGGCCTTCTTTCTGTTTTCTCTGATGTTTTCCCAAACCTAACCACAGGATAAACTGATTAACTGAGAAAATAAACAGTCGATCAATCCTCCTCCATCACTCTGGGATATTCTACTCTCACGCTAGCCTGTCCCCAGACCTGTCTGGCATCGGGACGACTTGGCACAACGCTCTCTATTGAGTCTTGACTAGAACTAGGTCATTTGCAAAGCTCCCACTGGACATGCGCAGTGGAAAGAAAATAAACATGGAGATGAACGGAGCTTGACAGGAGGTGGACGAGCTTCCTGCGAGGGCCACAGGGGGATGCTGAGAGTGAGGTTAAGATAATGCAAAGCTGTGATAATGTATTGCTGTTTCGCTTTTTTTGCCATGGCTGTAGAGATTGTCTTCCTTCTGATTTCTACGTCTTCCTTTCATTGTTCCATATTTTGCGTGTCATGGGGCTGTCCCAGTTTCCTCCTGCTGAGTTCAATAATATTTATCCCATCTTGTAAATCAAGCTGAAATTCCAATCTCATATCACTTTCATAATGCACCCCTTTATCCCCAAAGACTCTGCAAGATGGTTGCAGAGTCTGATAGCAATTAGATGTTGGAGAACTTAACAAACAAACAAAGTTACAACACATATGACCCATTGTTCACATCACTCTGTAGACTACAAGTTTGCAGCACACATGTTGTTGTCATCACTACTAAGATGGGTTTTCTAGAAATATCTGGTGTAAAGCAGCCGTGCAGGAAGTGAAGGGAAAAAAAATGACAGGCAGGAAATCAGGTGACTTGAGGTTAATAGCTTTTTCCCCTGTAGGTGTTACAGAAGAAACAGACTCATTAGTGCCACAAAAAAGCTCAGGCTTACACCTGAAAGAGCCGTATTTCCCAGAGTGAAAATACTGAAGTTCTCAGTCAACAGTCTTCAGAGTTATGGAATCGATCCCTGCCCCCACATCCTTCCTTCACCGGGAAACTGAAGCGTATGTCTGCCAGATGTCAGCGGCAAAGACTGGGGGGGGAATGAAAGAGCCGAAGACTATCAGAGGTGTCTTATGTTGGAGAAATTATTATTCTAATGGTATAACCTAACGCATGCCAACAGTCCCTACAGATGTAGCGGCTCCCATCTAGATTAGAGCTTCATCTCTTTCATTGAGATGACTTATTGGAAAAACAAGGTCTTTCCTTCATCTGGAAGTTACATTTCTATCCAATCCTTTTCCAGCTAAAGCAGTATCACATACCATAACTTCACAGGAACATTTCTCTCCATGATTTGCCTCGTCACTCATCAACAAAAAAATTTCATCACGCTTAAATAAAGATGTTTAGAATCCTTTCTCTTGCTTGGGCAAGTTCATGTAAACCGTATACATGTAGGGAAACTCGATCCGGCGACTTGACTGGAGTGTACCGTGTAACACACATGTATACAGAACCTGCAAGATGGATATCTTCCCCTAAGCCCCTCGAGCATTTCAGTGAATAGATGAGGAGGAGGGTAGACAGTACCTGACATTTACTTAGTACTGCAGGATAGACAGGCCATTGTCTTTGCTGAAATAAGAAACTCAGCCACAGAAGGTCAAATGAGGGAGAAAGAGGGCGGTATCAGACAACCTGATATCAATCTAATGAAATAAAAGAGAGTGTTCTGAAGTGGGTATCTGGGATATCTAGACTTTATTTCCCATTGTCAAACTTTTTCTCAACTTGGGGAAAGGCACAGATATTGAGAGGATGAACTCTGGTACACACACTTTCACTGCCTGAAAAGGAGACGCATGTCAAACCAAACAAAACTCTGTTGAACCTGAAACTTCTTTAGCGGTGACCAAAACAGACATTTCGAAGGCCTGACTGCGATGGCACTGATCGACCTCACCGCTGAAGTATTACTCTGCCATGGAGTTGTTTATCTGGTTGTCTTTTGGTAGCTAATAGAGAGATAAACAGCCTTGAATAGACACGAGAGAGAGAGAGATAGTAGGACAGGCAGCACACATATGGCAAGCAGAAATAAACATATAAGGTAAATCCCAAGCCAACAGCACAAGCTGCCTTCTGATCTGGATTACTTTCCCGCGCCTGTGCAGTTGGCCAGACCGGCAGGCTTTCACAAACACAGCACAAACCGCTCGGCATTCAGAAGAAAAGAGGAAGGGAAAGAAGAAGTCGAGAGCTGGTGAAAGGAAGTGAGACTGAGGCCAGAGAAACATCTGCTCCAGATCCTTTTTAGTGCAGTCCGTCCCCCTTCACACAGAGCGTTGTGTTTGTCCATGAGTCAAACACAGACACACAAAGAGATGCTCGGGGATGTGAGGGAGAAGTTAATAAGTCAACGGGACGAGGCTCCATATCTTATTGGGCCTTGTTTTAGCAGCGAGTCCAAGTGAATAATAAATGAGACTGACACAAATCAGTGTTATCTTTTCACTCGTGAGGGTGGAGGGAGCAAGCCGGGGGAGCTAAAAGGAACAAAAAGAAGGGAGAAACAAAAAGGAGGAGAGAAAAGGAGGGAACAGGAGAATAAAAAGCCCCCTTCTGACTCGCAGTGACCCACATACATTTGCCCAGCTTTTCTGAGGCTCGCTCTCTCTTGGCAACCAGAAGCCACTGTGAAAGAATCCCAGCGTTCAGCCAAAGGCAAAGCCCATGTGATGGGAGGGGAGAGGAGGGGAGGGGGAGGGAGAAGACGATGGCAGAGGGAGAGCAACAGAGAGGGAGATGTGGATGGGTGGACACCGGACCCCTCCTTATCCATATCCTCCTCCTTCTTTTCTTCACTAAGGCCTGTTGCTCCTGGCGACCAGTGCTCAAAGGATTCCTCCATATGCAAGAGGCTGAGCCACGCACAGAGTGCACCGATTTTTCAAAAAAAGTAAAAAGACACATGCACCCACGTGGATATACTCAGTTACAAGTAAATGCTACATTCTTATCAGCACATTTTTTGTAAATATAAAAGTTAAATCATGAATCCTGTTCCCCATTAAAGTATCGCCAGTGATCTAATATGTATAGTTAGCTTTATATTGTTGCAGGAGTCTATAAGCTTTTATGTAATGTGGTTTTGTGGTAACCAATCCCGGGATCTCTCAGCAGTCACAAGATAAATCTGGGAGCTTGTGACATTATTAGTGTAGGCAGAACATACTGTTTTAATATGGTGTGGCTGCTAGTTAGTTAACTCATTTGACCCAAATAACTTGGGATAATAATATTCTATTCTAACTATTTCACTGACAGCTTGTTTTTTTTCTCTCTGCTTATAATTGGTATTGACTTGAGGACAATAAAAACACATTTTCAAACTGGCTTTAAAATGATTTTCCACAAAGAAGTGGTTTTAGTGATTAAAACCTGTGATTTAATATTGAAATTTAAACTGCTAGTTACATGTACTGAAGTTAAACCAAAACGTTTCTTTCACATATTAGATGAAAAATGGGAATTAATAAAACTATACATGGACACTACATAGCACTACATTTAAGACTGTGTTTCAGGTGTTTTCACTCAGGAAAGTCTGCACTAACGTCTCTTTTTATATGTTTTATCCACTTAGGTTTGATTTTAACTCCACAGTCGTGCATCCACACCAAAAATCTATACATAACAAATCTATATCATATTATCACCCATATGATTTCCATCTCCATAAACCTGACAATGATTAGTTAAGAGATGGATCTATGTACATATTTATCAGCAGTAGCAAGACACCTGATTGAATAAACACATTATTGCAATCACCACTCTACTCTTATGATCACAGCATCAATATAATAATAATAATGTGTCAGATAAACATCTTTATCATAAAAAAAAAAAAAAAAAAAAACTCCAACACTTGTGGTCTCTGGCAGATTTGGTTTCGTAGAGATCACTCAGGTGGTTGGGAGCTTATCAAAAGAAGAAGTGTACCTGGTGTCTTCGCCCCAGTTTTTTCTCCATTGTTTTGATTTTTGCCAGTAGCCCTCTTCAGCTTCCTGTGACTGGTCCAAAAGTATAAACCTGGACACAAACTTAAGCATGCATCAGTTATATCATGACTTAGGGTCACCTCTTTTATTATTGGACCAAAATTTGGACTTTATGAATGTGAATCCAAACAAGCTAAATGTGAAAAGACCCTCATCTACTCATATTTTCAAAGCATTAGTCTAAATACGGCCAAATGGTGTGTTGATGGAAAAAATTACATTTATGTTTCAAAGCATTCACACAACTAAAGCGATTTAGATGCAGTTTTCCACACCTACAGTACATTTATGTGGTTTTTTTTTCACCTTCCTGTGATCTAAAGAGACTGAAGAAGAGACAAAACAGAATTATTCTGGCACAATGGTTTTCTTAGTTCAGAGCAGCAGCTGCAATCAGCGAACAAACTGAAAGGGGACCAGTAGAAGGTTTTAATAGGGCATTTGATTGGGGTGTCCAGACTTGTAGCCTAATGATGGATGAATGCAGAGCCTTCTAAGCAACAGTGACATAATCAGAGAGCTGTAGGTCAGCAAGTGACAGCTGAGTGGCTGTGGTCGAATGGGAGAAAGAGCCCTTTCAGCCCCAACGTTCATGGACGCCGATCCAAGTTCATTAGCAGTCAAACTGGCAGCAGAGCCTGCAGCAAGCTTCTCCAAGCAGCACATGACGGACACATACACATGCATCAGCAAGCGCTAACACACTGAACATCACATAACAGGCAGCTTTTTCTTCTTGAAGTGAATCTGTTTTTGTTCTTAATGGTCCAATGCTGTGATTTTCTTCCCCCCCCCCGCTCGCATTTTAATTGCTCTGGCAACGCGTTTTATCTATAAACAATAAAAGGTTGAGGCTAAAACATTTCTCTCTGGTTTGGCCCCTTCACTAGTAATCATGTATATACTCTCCCCTCTTTGCCGCCATTAAACTACGATGGAGCCAAACCCGCAGCCCAGCCAAAGAACCTGATAGTCGTGGAACCAATGCAACTCTCCCCCCACCTTGGAATGCATTTCTGCTGCTCTGCACTTTTCACCATCCAGCAGGGAATGGATGCAACCCCCCCAAAAACCCCACCCGCACTCGCCCACTCAGACACAAACACACCACCACTTGCTTTAGGAGCAACTGCCCTAAAGACCTCATGGGGCCTCCGAAAACAGACTGACAGCCGTGGAAAGCAACTATGTACATTTTACTCAACTACTTTCATCTTAAAACTGTTATTATTCAATAAATCAGACTAAAATTTACTTCAGTTTGCATCGTTTATGCCAAAAATAAATCCGTTATTTCTGACCTATCTGGGTTCATATACCCAGCAGCTTGCAATATTATTGCAAAGTATGCAGCTTCTCATGCAAAGTATGCAGCTGTACTTAAACCAATACTTGAAATATTCAATATTCTCAAAAATGTAAAAAGAATAAAAATAAAAAGCAGTTTTGGTAGAACAACTCATTTCCCAACCTATCAGATTTGTCTTATTGACCCATATAGGCTGAAATCCGTTCATCCAAACTACAGTACCAATTTCCACAGTACCAGTTTTACAAACATTTATGCTGGAGCATGGTGGTGTAGTGGTTAGTGTTGCAACCTCACAGCAAGAAGGTTGCTGGTTTGAGCCTCAGCTGGGGGAAGGTTTGCACAGTGGCCTTTCAGTGTATGCATGGGTCCTCTCCAGGTACTGGGGCTTCCTCCCACACAGCAGGACATGCATGTTAAGTCAATTGCTATGGCTAACTCATTACTTATCACACTTAAGCAGTGTGATAAGTAATGTGCAGTGTTATTTTGCAGATACTTTTGGATAAAAGTATCTGCAAAATAACTGTAGAATTTACCCAAATGTCTTCACACATCTCCAGTCCTTTTTTCACTCAGAACTTTGTATTATATAGAATATTAGCTTACTGGCACGTTTCACCTTGAACGTCGGCTCACACAAAATCCCACCAAGACCCACAAACATTCACACCCTTCTGCTTATAAATGACCACAACTGAACAGAAAGAAAATTCCACCCCATTACACTCTGCAGCCTTTCTAAACCGCAGCAGCAATCATGGAGAAAGCAACATCACTGGCCAAACCTTCCCTCTGGCCTCTCACCTCAGCATGGGAGCTTGTGTTTCAAAGTCCACAATTCACAGACACAGATATGCATTCACCCCCACATAGTGTAATATATCCTTTCTGGTGCACCTTTCACCCCCTCATCTGAGTCATCCTTCCTACATACTGTACCAGATTCACTTCTTCCATCACGCCCTCAAAACATGCCGACCTGAAACTTCTTATGAGTGGGCCTATAAACGCATAGTATTTTGGCCTGCTGGGAAGGGTTAGGTCTGTGCAATCTGTCTCCACTTTGAGATTGGAAACATGAAAACAGGGAGTTAAGGAGAGTGGCGTGTGTCCCATCAGCAAAGACCCCCAGTTCCTGTGGGAATTATTCCACTGCCCCCTGGTGGCATAAATGCATCATCGTTTGTATAGTGACCCTAGTACTCACCTCCTTCCCACACTAAACTGGTTGAATATCCTCCTACAGTCTCTGTAATATTCAAATTATACATCACACATATTCTCTAAGTACACAGGACCTAATGTGTATATTTCACTTTTTTTTGCCAACACTCAGGTTTGGGTCAAAGGAGTTACAGTGTGCTCATGTGACAAAGGTTTCCACACCCTGCCACGCTATACTCTTTAGACATACACACCTGCAGTGAAGCAGATTAGTTCATAAAGACATCAACTAGGTTGCGACCTGGTTATAAAGGTATGAATGTGGAAGAAAAGAAAAAAAGGGCACCTGACACTTTTTCTCCACCCTGAGGCTCACCATTGTGCTGCACAGACTTTTCCAGTGAGAGCCTGAACATAAACATGAGAATAATCTTTAGAAACAAATAAAACAAGCTAATTCCAAATTCAAAAATTACATTTTTTGGAAGTGGTCAGTAAAACCTAATTGTTTTGTTTTATTTGTTTTTTTTTTTGTTTTGTTTTGTTTTGTTTTGTTTTGTAGGAAACCTTCAGATAGACAGGCTGCAGTCTAAACTGGCAGATAGATTAAATAATTATAATATGGATCAAAACAGAATGATCAGTTATCTTGTCTTTACCACCATCCTTCACCTGATGTGTTGCAAATATTCCCAAATACAGCATTAGAAATACAGCATAAAGCATCTACCTGCTCAGGTCAAAATGCATTCAGAAGCACATTATCCATTATGGGATGTGATTGGTCTTGGACAACATTAATGTACATGTTTTATAGGGGTTTCTCCTCCTCCAAACTACAGCCTAAAAGATTTATTATCCAACAGTTTCTTGAAACCCACTGTCAACAGACCTCATCCTGAAAAACTCATATTATGCAAAATTCACTTCATAAAAGATTTCTAACAGCCATGCGTTCATATCCTGTGTAGTAGGCCCAAAAATCCTGTCAGTTTTCTCACTTGCTTTTTAGTACATGTGTGTTCAAACAGGTCTTTCCCCTCTGTGAACTCACGAAGGGAAATAACCGCTCACCCCGAGCAGTCCAGTCCAGTTAGTGCTGAGCCTCACATGCCAAAACTAAGGTGTATGAGGAGATCAGTCTGCACAATGCCTGGCTCTTCCTTTGGCAGGTTAACCAGCATTGTGCCACATTTTACATTTTATTACATGATTATTACACAATTCTGCATAACAAATGCATGATTATGAAGTCTTTATGAATCTGCAGATACTTATCTTCAAGTTTTTCCACACATTCCTTGCTAGATATGTGTTATATTTATAAGGTCTAAAGTAGTTTCTGGATAAACCTGAATGGTGAACAGAAGAAATCTAGCAATATTGCAGTGGAAAATTGTAATATTATTATAATATGGATATGAACACACCAGAACAAAAGTAAAGGTTTTCAGGACTGGGGTTTAAATAAAAGTCAACACAATATTTCAAACCTAATACTTTTCTGATTGGTAACTGTCCACATGCCATTACAAGCATGCTTAAATCATGGTAGAATGAGGACATGCATGTGTTACCCTTCAAGTTTCATTATGGGCCTAGTAGTGTGAGGTCTTTTCCCAGGTCTGCAGTTGAGTACATTATGTGTTCTGGCTGCAGGAGAAGGAACATAATACTTTCATTGACTCAATCACAAGTTCTGACCTGCCAGCCTGCCAGCTTTGTGGGCAAGCTGCAGAGTGAGCATTATTGTAAAAAGCCTTTTAAAACTGCTATTAAGCCACATTAGGTGCGTGTGTGAGGTGGTGCGTACACGAGGGGTGTTGTTTTCACAAGGAAAATGCATTATAGAGTAATTTGTTTTTAATCCAAGCAGGACAAAAGGCAAATTGTTGACAGAATTAATGGAAAATTAAATTATTCTCCATAATTATTTCTTCCTGTATGCTTGTTTTGTTGGTTGGTTTATATTGATGTGTCCCATAATAAGATGCAGAAGTCAGAGAATCATTTACTATAACTGTGTTGTTACATGTAGAGTGCATTTTCATTTCAGCAAACATGTATAAACCAGTTGATATTTGTTCATCATCATCATCCAGTCAATGGGTGCAAACATTAGCTTTGACCATGTTAAATAATGACAAGGCTGCACCCTTTTTTATCACTTTAAACTTCCAATCCACAAGCCAAGAATAGAATGGTCTGATCAAATAGTTTGCATAATCTCATGTTTTCTACTAAATGCTGGTCTTTAACGCACCAGAACGAATACAGGATGCAGTTGAAGGCAAACCTGCATGCTCATCTTGCACCTGCACGGCACACACAGTAATTATAGATTTGCAAGATGACTCCCAGTGTCATGCCAAGGAAACATCATAAAGTCGTTTGCTCTGTGTAGGTTGAATAACTCTATCTTCCACCGTCACTGTGACTCAACACACAGCCACAACAGACAAAGTCTCACAGACATTTCAAGAGTATTCTGTTCAAATGACCTCTGACTCATGTTATCACAAACTCATAAACCGTCTAGCAGTAGATGCGAGTGACAAAATAGCTTTGCTGTTTCCTAGAACAGCGATTGCCTTGTGTAAAGAAGGACTTCACAAAATTAGCTAATAAAGATCTGAGAAAGAAACCAAATTATATTTTTGGAGAGATTTTGGAAAAAGTATTCTGCATATTTGTTGTGTAAGATGGAAGCAAATGGAGGAAGCAACCAAACGACAAAGGCAGATTCAGTTTGATGAAACAGAGCGATACAAGTCGCTATATGTTTAAGTAAAGGAGGTTTTATATCCCTTTACATATTACCCTTCATCTGCAGAATTTTATAAACAATCTTATTTAAAAGTTTTGTTTCATGTTATATAATTGTATTAATGACTAATTTATTAGTATGATATAAAATCCATTATAAGTAATTATCATAGCTTCAGATAATCCAGCTAATCATTGCATGTGGCTTTCAAGGAAACAATCCACCAGCCAGAGGACTGACATATTGACTTTATTACACAATCAGTAAAAGTATAGCTGATCGTAAATCATGACAGTTCACACACTGACAGAGCAGCAGGTGGGATATATGTAAAAGTGTCAAATAAAAGTAAAAGAAGAATTGGAAAACATGATTTCTTTAACTCTATAAAATCCTTCTTTATGTACAAAAATGATTGTAACTTGAAATGATAAAAAGCATTTCATTCTTAGCCTTTCAGCGGTGTATAACGTGTTGGTATTTAGAAGGGAGAATGACGAAAATACATATTATACTTACTCACCCTAGGGTTGCGTGTTACCAGCTGGTTTAGCACCTGAGCTCTATGAAGGACAGAATTTGGACTATGTATTTGCTTCTAACAGTTCATTCGTTCATTCATTTAGTCATTTTCTTAACCACTAAGTCCAGTTAAGAGTCGAGGGGAAGTGGGAGCCTAACCCAGCAATCATAGAGCGAGAGGCAGGTCACATCCTGGACAGGTCACCAGTGGTCACAGGGCACTGCTAGCAGTTCTAGCTCCTAATAGTTAGCAGATGTTCTTAAGTGGGTAACCATGGTAACAATCTGCTTTATGTGTTTTTAGTTTGATAGCAATGTTTATTTCTATAAGTAAAAAAAAATCTCAATCATTTCCTGTTTCCATCCTACTGCATGGAAATTTCTGCACACAAATACTACGAATAAGAAAGAGAACAAATAGTGCTACAAATACAATCATAAGAGTCCAACATGTACATTTGTGAAGCAAACAAAATCAAGTTTGGTTCTACCCCAGAAAACATGTCAACTACTCAATCTGCCCACCCCCACAGAGACTTTTCACATGACACACTGACAGAAACAGGTGTAGCTTCATTCTCCAGACTGAAGTGGTCAGGTCAGAAAACCGTTCCCTCTCACACCTTCTTTTTTCACCTTATCTGCTCAAACAGCCACTTCACCTTTTATCTGCTTCTTTAACAGCCCTCAACATTTCACATCTGCTCCGACAAACTCTATAAACACTATCAAATGGTTTCCATATCAAACTTGATCACCTGCCGTTGGTCTAAATAAACACGCCGTGAAGACTTTGATCTGAATGTGAATTGAGGTTAAAGTGCTTCAAACTGAGTACCAGGAATCTTGAGAAATGTACCTTGGAGTTCTTTAAAGTACATGCACGTATGAGCCGAATATTGAGCAAGGAAAAAGAAGTGAACATCGAGAGCTTGAGGAGTTGAATGAGTGAAAGGTGATCGGTGAAACATTTATTGACTTCATACAGCGCGCCACAAGTGAACACATGTGAAATTCTTTAGATGACATTGAGACTTCAGAATTAACTTACAGAAGCTCTCAGTTGTCCCCAATGACAAGGCCACACACTCAGAGTGTGCCACACACTGAACACATAGACCCCAATCAACGTCGTGTTTCCCAGGTTAAGAGGGGTCCAGATGGGCTGGGGGATGCTCAGATGGACCACATTCTTGAGAAAATGTAAACCTGCCTGGACATTTTTTTCAGAATTGGGTGGTCTGCCAGAGTAATGTGGAACAGGCAAGGGTGCATAAAAGCACCAACTGTTGGCGTGCCCTGATGAGTAGACATCAAAGGCGCCGGGTGTCCAGTGGAAAGTTACCCACCGTCCAGTCTGGCTCTAGCTGTCGCCCTCAGCTACCCCTACCCACCAAGATCACAGCGGCATAGCCACCGATCTGTTTCAAATTGTCCCAGAGGACTCAAAGATGCACATTCCCAGCATCCTAAATTCCCATTCAAGATCACATCAATACACCTGCAATGCAATACATCAGACTGCCATTAACCCTCTGACTGTTGTAGTCTGACCTTTCAAAGGGAAAGTCATTGAATTTAAGTGAAGTTTAAGCCAGACTTAAAACAAAACTGACATTATCATAAGCACTTTTTAACAATTGCTATGCTGCTTTTTAATTCTTGCATGTAAAAACATTGATTGTTGCATTTAATGTCTCTGAATGTGGTCAGTAGAGGGGTGTGTATGGCTCCTGTATTTTTGGTTTTGTGCATCCCATTGCTGTTAACGGACTCACTCAGACCTTCTTCCTGTCCAACTTGCAGAATGATGTCAGTCTGATGGACTACTCAGCGTCATTATTGGGTTTGGGAGAAGCTGGATGAAAGTGAGATGAAATGCTAGCATGTCATCATCTTATCTGGGAAATTCATTTTTCCAAAACACTTCTGACAATAAAGCTGCCGCCTGGGGTAAAGACATGGAAGACCATCTGATAATGCAGAGAGACCAACTCTGTCTGACGTTAGTAAAAACACAAAACATACACTGCTAAAATATGCAATTTTTCACTTTTTCTGCTTTCTTGTCCTTTTGTTGCTGACTGAACATCCTTTCCAGCAGTTGACAGTCATCTTTCCAGCCCGCCCATGTGTCATTTTTACGTGAGGACACTCAACAGGGGGGGCAGCTATGAGGTTTTAAAGGTTCTTAGGGAGATTACATTTCACTAGATTTATACAACTGTACTAAAAGTTTAAGGTTAATAAATTTTCTCCTCAAATATGTAACCACTCCTAGGGCACGGATAAGCTTTATTCAGATTATAACAAATGATTGCTTAACTTGAAGTTGTGTTTTTCCCACAAAAATGTTTGTGAGGATTGCCAAGAGGGAATTCCAACATCAACTCTTTTCATTTATTTATTTATTTTGCACCACTTGGAGTGAAACAACTTTTGCAACTTTGTTGGAGAGTCTGAAGTTCATCAGTAAAATAGAAGAGACTTCTATTCTCCCTTAAATTAGATAGGCTCTAAACGTTGTTTCAGATTGTTACTTCCCAATCTTAATCATGAATTTTTCCATTCTTTGGCTTCCTCCCTGTTAAGGAGGGGTCTCCAACGCTGGTCATCAAGAGCTACCACCCTGCAGGTTTTAGTGTTTCCCTACTGCAACACACCTGACCCAAACTGATTAACAGACAGACCAATGCAATTGATGACAAGTTGCTAAAGAACCTTTTCACTGGAATCAAGTGTGTTGCATCAGGGAAACACTAAAACCTGCAGGACAGTAGCTCTCGAGGACCGGAGTTGGAGACCCCTGCTGTAAAGCATTCTAAAAAACTAGTTCAGATCAGGTTATTATAAATATTTATATGGAAAAATAAAGGTGATGAAATTATTTAGGATAGTGACTGATTGAGTAATGAAAAGGGGGCATTATTAACTACTTCCCACTGAATTTCAATAAAATTTGCTGACACTGGAAGGTTCCTGTAATCAGGATCACCTCTTGGACCTCCTAGCATCCCAGGTAAAGTCTAGACCTAGTTGTCATGGCTCCATGTGAGCCTGACAAAGTTGTTTTCTCAGGACATGAAAGAATCAGGTCAGTGATGAACCTGCAGGTAATGAAACAGAACTGCTTACTCGTGTAGCCTTTTCACAGCCATTCATAGAATTTGCTGCTGCTTCATGCTAAAAACAACAAACCAGCAATTCAAGTTTGCACAACCTATTTTCCATCTCTGCCACACAGCCTGTGTATGTGTGTGCTGTCAGTGTCTACGTGCCTGCCAGTATGTGTGACTGACAAGTCCAAACAGCCAGAACAAACATTAAAGGATCTATACGAGCGCTAATGAAAGGTTGAAGGGTGTGTGTTATGCTTACAGACTATATCAGCCCGTAACTCAATGCATGATGACTCAAAGAGGTCAAAAGGAGCTCAGAGAAACAAAAAGGGAGAGCTCAGGTAAGTTGTTACATCACAATGGCTGTGAACTCGCTGTACTATCTGGCGACTGGCTCTCAGCCAATTAATGAGCTGCATGACGGGAAGGGCCTGTCATCATGATGGATGGGGATTAAAGACTATTAGGAACTGGCATCAATTTTGGGTTAAATAAAAAAAAAAAAAACACCACCTCAGCTCTACCAACAGGTTTAGATCACGCTTTGGTTATTTCAGTCTCCTGTGAGCTCAGAGATGAGCAGAAATGCCAAATATAGATTAAACTAAACAATAAGTATTTGCAATGGCGTTATACTTGGGATCAGGGCTACTCAGTTCAGGTCTACGAGAGCCACAATCTTACAGGTTTTCAATGCGTCCTTGCTTATACGCAAACACCTCAAATTAAATTGATCCAACGGCCTCATGAGGTTCTGCACAGTGATTCATATATTTGAGGCATGTTGGAGCAGGGATACAATGAAAACCTGCAGCAGTGCAGCTCTTGCAAGACTGAATTGAATAGCACCATGTTAGATTTTTTAATGATTTAGCTACACGTTCCACTCTGCATGTTCTGCATGTGACACAGTCACCGAGTCGTCACACAGTTTTATTCACTAACAGCAGCTAGTTTTCTCATTTCTGTTTGTTTCTCATTTATATTTAACTTTTTAGATTCATAGTTTAGTTACTATGATCTAAAGTTGGCTTGTATGTGTAAGTATATGTGTTGATACTGGCGAGTGTGCATATGTTTGTACGTATGTATGTGTGTGTGTGCATAGAGGTGTGTGTATATATATATATATATATATATATATATATATATATGTATACATATGTGTGTATATGTATGTGTGTGAATGTATGTGTGTATATGTATACATCTGTGGGTTGTTTTTTGTTTTTGTTTTTGTTTTTTGTTTTTTTTTTTATATCTTTTTCTCCCTGTCCTCTCTCTTTATCTCTTTCACTTTTCTTATGAGGTGTTTTTTCTTCTTCTTTCTCTTTCTGTCTTTCGTCTGTCCTCTCTGGTCCAGCAGTACAAACTCTACAATTCAAACAATAATACAAAATAAATATAGAAATAAAATAAAAATTCAGAAAGTCAAGGTGATCATTATATCTATAAAGCTTCCCTTGGCAAAGAAAATTTGCTCAGCAGAACACAGCATCCAGACCATCATTCTGCTTGCCTAAATGCTGGACAAGACAAAAAAAAAAAAAGAAAAAAAATGATTTAGCTATTTCTGCCAGTAAAAATGTTGTTTTATAATGTGACTAATAATATCATCATGGTACCCCCAATAGTAAAAATGCTGCAGTGGATTGCCTCTCTATGCCTGAAAAAGGACAACTTAGCACAGGGGTGGGCAACTCTGGTCCTTTTAGGAGATTCTCTGCTACAACGCACCTGAACATCTGCAGGACCTCGGCACTTGAGGACTGGAGTTACCTAATACTGACTTAGTATTAAAATAATAACTATGTAGACTGACAGTGGAATTGCCTGTGATTTTTTTTTCTATTTCTAATTTATTTGTTTTATTTTTCATGTTCACTGCTACAAATAAACCTGAATTGTGGAAACATTTGTATTTTTTACAGAAGACAAATGTTTAGCTCCACTAAATATATTAAGGTTTTGATCTGCTTCAGACAACATAATTTTCCATCATGTTATCACAGTTTGTCCACATTTAACTTCTTACAGAGCTTTTAGATGACTATGCTGTAAAATCAGCTCTTGGAATTGTTTTAATTTGTATGTGGCTGTTTTACATCAAGCATTAAAAATGTGATTTAAGAACTCGGTTGATCTGAACTCTTAAGGCTGACTTCTATGCAAAGGACAGCTTTTATAAGGATACTGGTGCTACGACCTTGGTCATTTGTCATAATTACACCTGACGTTGGAAACCTGTCCTGTCACACTGAAAATGACTCCAAACAAGCAACTTGTGCAGCAGTCACCTGTGAGTAATCACTCATCCACCTTCTCCAATTCCTTGAAACACACACTATTATGCACACGTTTAAGCATACAGTACCCACATCTTCGTCCACAGAGAGGCCATTCTATCACCAGATGCTGGCGTGCAAAGCTGCAGAAGAAGACTATTTTCATAATGACAAGTGAGATTTGTAGAAAGGGGGAGATCTGTTGTGGAGGGTAGACATGATGTAAAATAACTTAACTGCTTCATAAAATGCAGCGGAGGAGGTGGGAGGCAGGCAAGATGGGGTAAGAGGAAAGAGAAGCTCCCATGAGGGGAACAGGCAAGCTAAGGACCACAGTCGGACTACACAAACCACGCTCAGCTCTGCGCCAAAATCAACAAGAGCAAACGCAGCAGATGCTGTTTGTTGCTGCCAAATTAAACTTTTTTTTTTTTTTTGGACCCTTTTTGGTTGGAGAGTAAACATGTCTCATCATGCGTTTTCCCTGCTTTTACTTTCACTCATTATTTTTTAACATGTTAAAGAAAATGAAACATCATGGCATGGGTAAAGTTTCTTTTCAAGATGCTGAAGAATAAGCACAATCTTTTAAATAAAAAATAATTAAGTGAAATCTGTGATAATAAAGCCTGTATTTCTCCTTGCAGCTGAATTGACATGCAAGACATCACAACTACTTTTTTGGGGACGTAATTACACAATGCATTGAGCATCATAGTCGTCAAAGACCCATATCATAGTTGTCTGTCCTTGTGATTAACATTAAAGCTGACAGCTCAGGATTGGCCTGAGGCCAGCTACAGTACAAGCTTCCTCCCCACAACTCCATCGCTGTAAGAGGAGGAATAACCACGCAGCAGAGCTCACAGGTGGCTCTAAGTAGAGTTCAGAGGGTCGTCCACAGCTTACAGTCTCACCTTGGAATCATCAGCTGTCAGTCCACACATCAAAGCAGCTCTAAAAATAAACGCTGACGGTGCCCCCTCAGCTTTTCAGCCTCACCAGCTTGAAAGGGCGAAGGGGGTGAAGGACGGTGGAGGATTGGTTTGGAGCCTTCACCACAAAATTGACCCAGACAGGAAATCATGCTGTTTGCCTTGACTCTGAAACGGGGGCTTTTTCTGAACAGAGCGAATGTTTGAACAAGCAACAGCTATGAATGTCCAGCATATTTCATAATCAGACGTCATACAGCAGCACACCTGTACAAACAGCGGCCGTACTGTAGCCTCCTGTACAGCACCTCCCATGTACTTGGCGAAAAAGCCCCTCGGCTGTTAATGTAGCTTTCAGTGTGTGCTATATTTGGGCTAATGTAAGCTTGTGTTGAATGAGAAGTACAAGAAAAAGTTGATTTGGCTCACATCTGCAGAGCCCCAACATTTATCAAGCTGAAGTGTCAGATGTTGAAATAAAGTCCCGAAAATAAAGTATCACCTGCAGGTGAATGTTCATCTAAGGAGCCATGAGATGGTTACTGAGGTATGACACAAAATAATAAACAGTTCATCATGCAAATTTCTGTTCCTTTAAGATATATGATTGTGTGGGGGTTTTTTTGTAAATATAATGCTTTATCTTTGTAAAATAAATAAATAAATAAAAATAAACAGTTTTTACCATCGAATAAACTGAATCTTAACCTTTGAACCTTGTTATTAAATGTGACCACAGCTGTAAATATGCACAGCTCAATAAAAAAAAGTTAAATATTTTCCTTTAAATGTAGTGGTCGGCACATGTAAGAAGAGGCATGACACTGTGATATATTTATGCAACGGTCAAGTAATTCAACCTGAAAGTACATTACTTTAGTAAATGTATTTAGTTGACTTCAGTTCTTGTGCATGTGCTGTTTCCACAGCTGAAACAACTCCAATGTTTCTATATCAAACTCTGTGAGGTGTTGCTACACCTTGGTTGGAAAACAAAAATATGCCATGCCTGCTGAGGGTGGGAGGAATGGAAGCAAAAAAGAAAAAAAAATTGTTCCAAACACAGCAGAAAATCCTCAACCAGATGGCATCCTGGACTTCTCCAGCGGCTTGTGCCAGCCTCAGCCACCAACGCCGCAGCCAGCGGCTTGGAAGCACTACATGGAAAACACAAACACTTCCCTACAGACCAGTCATTCCCCCAAAGCTGGAAAACATGACAAGCAGATTACAACCAGAGGTTTATGCAACAAAAAGGCCCAGAAGCTCAGCCCTGAGGGATGAGTAACACAGTTAAAACCTTATCTTTGCCTGTTTGAACTGTGAAATATTATGTGTGCAGATGCACATGTGACTGTTTTTACACCAGCAGTTGTGATCAGTGTAAACAGACAGGTGATGTGAGAGTGATGCCGTTAAACACAGTTTGGCTATAACTTTGATATGACAGGACATTTATCAGACACAAAGAAGCAGAAAGTTTTCTATATATTTGATCTACTACTAGAAATTTTTTGTGTGTGTGCGCGTGTGTGTGTGTGTGTGTGTGTGTGTGTGTGTGTGTGTGCGCGCAACACTCACCCAAGAGCGGAAAAGAGAGGAAGGATAAATGGTAAATGTTGGAATGGTGTTCCAGCAGCCACATCCTTGGATCACATGAGAAGCTGTAGCATTAATTTCCAGAAATGATCACCATAATTCAGCCTCTGCTGCACACCAACAGAGAAGAAGCGATGTTTGTTCTCGTGGATGCCTCCAACAGATACAAAACACAAGACAGGGACCAGGAAAGTAATCAGTCACTGAAGTTATATTCATTTCCTGCATTGTGACGGAGATTACAGAACAGATTTATTCATGAAAAAATGGTAAAATTAGCATTAAAGTTTGTAAAGTAGATAAATAGTAAAGCAATTTAAAATTACCATTAGCAACACAGCTTGGTATTGACTGATTGATGGTTTATATGTAATTCATGGTTGCAACGTCCATTTCTACTGAAAACTTTTGAAGCCATGGGAGAAGTTTAAAGGTCATATCCATTACCAACAACAACATCCTGCCTCTTCAGAAAGGATTAAAAGCACAAAAGACTGGAAAGTACCTGTTTAATCATTAATAGTGGCATTGTATTCCATATATTATATAATTATCATAGAATAAATATGAACTTCAATATGAAAAGCATCTACAAAAGTATGATTTAGTAGAAAATACAGGGCTCAAGTTAAGCACAACTAAAATGACGGGTTACCACACCTGTGAACATTAGAGAAGAGGATAATCCAGATGCAAACATCCATCTGTTATCAGATATATTTAAATACAGGATGTTAGAAATTGATTATTTATAGTGCAAACTGTTACTTTGAATATGGAAAACAGTTTGTACAAAATTGGGCAGGGCAATGGAGCATTTCTTTTTCTTGGCAGGTTCTCCTTTGACCTCAGGCCCAGATCCCGCCTGAATGCTGCCTGGTTATGAAATCACTTCTCACCAGAGCTCAGCGCCGATGTGTTGTGTAAATCAGACCGCTTGCAACAAGATCATGAGAAGGCTTTGTAGAAGTAGTTGTTTTTCTTGCATATCCTTCCTTACTCTCCTAAATCCGAGTTGGACATGCAGTAATATTGAATAAAATCTCTGTACTTAACTCTGCAGATTTATACCGACGCACGGGCAACCGTGATAGGTGCTCTTTTACGGTGTTTGAAATCAAATAATCCCTCCAAAAGTAAAATACATGTTAAGCAGCGTGGGAAAGAACTGTTCCTTCTTGTTATGCAAAGCCTTGCAGGAGGTAAGCCGTGACCGTTGACAAAACGGCGGTTTTCTAGAGCGCTACAGATGGCCACAGGTTCAAACTGCCAACATGGAAAACTGGCTGCCTGTTTTGTCTTTACATAAGAGCTCTGCCAGATATGATGAGTAATTTTACTAACTGGCAGGTGGGGTGTTAAGAGTGAGAGTTGAGCCAAATATAGAGGATCAACTTTCAGGATCTGTCTCCTCATATTGCTTTAAAGCCATGTCCAGCACTCTTCCCTAAAGCCAGGATATGGTTCATGGGTTGAAAGTTACCTTTAGGGAAAGCACCTGGAAGGAAAGAAGGTCTGCTTTCTAAGGTTGCTAATAATCTGTAAATCAGTACTAATGCTTTATAATTAGCTCTGACCTGTAGCAGGATCACGTTGGCCTCTAGGGCCTGCATGGCACTTTTTCATTAGAAGATATCCTCACCTGGCCAGGTAGTATAATCATGACCCCTCCCTTATTTATGGCCAGCAAACCCTCATGACACTCTGGTGGACTTTACCTTTAACATATTGAGTCCCAATAGAGAGAGTAAACTGGTCAGCCTACTATTTGGTGTTTTAGTTATAACCAGTCAGAGTTTGTTTTTCTTAGGTTCTGACCATTACTGCAATGTTTTTGAGTTAGATGAGGTGCTGGGGAAGTTTGCAATAGATTATCCTTTATTTTTAATGATTTTCCAAGTCAGTAGTCATCATTGTGGGATTTGTGTGTGTGTGTGTGTTGCATGCATGTGTGTGGAGGATATGATGGTGTTGTGGTTTGCTTTTAGTTGCGAACCACTGGTGGGCTCATTTGTTTATCTTTTTAACCGTTTCTCTTGTATCTCTCTTTCATAATACCCACAGACAGCACCAGGCTGGGTGTATCTTTTACAATTAATGTTTTTGTTTGTTTGTTTGTTTGTTTTTTTAAATATTTTTCTAAATAAACACTTTTATAATAGATAATACGCTTCTGCTTGTTTTCAGTAAAGAAGTATTTGAACGACCTCAGGTCACACAATTATCTCTACAGATGAGAGCAAGGGGGCTAGACTCTAATCTGTCAATGCATCTTAGGTTTTGCAAACCATTGGAAAGGGGGGGGGGGGGGGGGGGGGTGATTACCATTTTAAACCAGTGAGGAAGTTATCATGATAAAAGAAAAAAAAATTAAATTAACACAACTGAACTTTGGCAGTCCCCCCCCTAATTTAGCATCCATTTCAGCTGGAATTCTCTCCAGCCAGTAAAACTCAGTGCCATGTTGACTCTTGCAGTGACCTCCTGTGTTAGTTTCCTGAATCATCTATGTTGATATCCAGTTTGCTTGCATGTGTGTCACACAGCAAAACCCTTAGGTGATGCTCTGGGCTCGGGGAGGGGGGGTGGGGGTGGTGGGGATGTTTCTTAGCCTTGGGATGCTGCTAGCCACAGGTGTCAAACTCCTGTCCTCTACGGCCAGTATCCTGCCGGTTTTAGTTGTCTCCATGCTCCAACACACCTGTCTGAAACTCATAAAAAGGTTGACAAGAAGCTGCTGGATCCATTTGATTTGAATCAGCTGCGTTGCTCGAGGGAAACAACAAAAACCTGTTGGATGCCGGCCCTTGAGGACTGGAGTTTGGCACCGCTGCAGCATAGTTAACAGCTCTAGGAATGTCCATAATAATTGTCAGCATGGCTTTAAAATGAGTCAGAAGCATAGTTGTATCTAATGCTGCTTTAAAGACAACAAACGCCCTTTCCCTAAATGCTAAATGTTTAACTACAACTGATATTCCACTTTGTATCAAGTAGCATATCACATTTTCTACACCCTCTTCATCCTATTTCGGGCCATGGAAGTGAATGGAGCTTATCCCAGGTGAGAGGCAGGTTACACCATCACAAGGCCAACACAATAATACCCACACTCCCTCAGAATCACTACATTTACACACTTTTTGGTGACAGTTTGCACTTTTATAGCATTTGTTGGTATGCCTGACCTGGATTGTACACCTGAACTACATTCAAGCTATTATTAAACTCCCATAATAGAATATGAGTAACATCAACGTTTTTTGGCTAAAAATATAAACAGTAAGCTTGTAGAAAGTTCCTTGTAAGTTTACATTTTATGAGGACGCTAAGTGCTAAACACTTGGCTCAGTCAAAATTCTGATGCTTTTCTACTAAAATGCTCAGGAAGCTAATATGCTAACATTCAGATATGGTCAACATCTTGGCTAACATTCGCTAACCAATCAGGATTTACATAAAGAACTGAGACTGATAAATAAATTTATAAAGAAAATTTACTTACTTTAAAATCGGTATTTTGTACTCTGCTGACATCTTTGACTTGTCACAGCAGGAAAAACACAGGTGTAGCAAATCACGTTAACAACATTGAGTTTTTTAAGTGCTTCAACAAAGCAGCAGGCACAACAGCAGCACCTTCTCCCAGATGGATAAAACCTTTGACAGCTTCGTGTCTTTCCAGTACAATCCTACCGTCATGGCGTGCCTTTGTTCTTCGCAGAATTGCTCTACATCAATAAGGTTGTGATGGAAAATGTTTCTGTGGCAATACTTAGATACTTTATCATATTTAGCTGTAAAATTTCCAAACTAAAATCAGTTTCCTAAAAGTACGATGTGTGAAGCTGAATTTGCATGAACTCACAGTAAGTCGTTTATTTGGTACATGTGAGTGTGATGACATACAGTATTGAAAGATTGAGTGAAAGTAGAGAGTTACATTGGCTACAAGCGGGCCTGTCAAGCGTACTACTATACAGAGAGGAAAAAGTGACCTAAAAAGGCCTGAGTTTTCCAGCAGGATCTGAGCAAAACGACCCAAACTCTGTCCAAAGCTGTGAAGGCATGAATGTGCTTCAGCAAAGACCTGACGCATTTGCTCATTCACACGTCAAACAAGTTTCCCCTGAATGGAGAGCTCTTTAGCTCTCTGATTCAGTGGAAATTCACATGTTAAGGCCTTGCCTTGGTTTGATGGAACTGTTCATTTTGTTGGCTAACTACCATACCTAACCCCATCTGTCACAGCCTCTCCATGTTAAAAAAAAAAAAAAAAAAAAAAAAAAGCACCATGACACTGTCATTCACCTCACTTCTCTCCAGTGTTAACATGACTTTCAGCTGTCAAGCAGACTTACAAAGAAGTAAGAATCATTCCCTAAATATAATGAACTGAATGTCTTAATGTAAAGAGCTTTCACAAGTCTGCATGATCCTGTTAAATGGAGCTTTAAAGCAGGTCTGAACAGGTTCAGGGAGAGAAATATCTTAGATTTACTACAGATTGCTCATTAAATTTTGAAGAAATGGAAAGCAGGGGTTTAAAGGCAAATTTTCATTTGTTTTGGCTCACTTTTCATGGAAATTTTACAAGTTTCTTATTTATAACCAACATTAACAACAGCAAATCCCTCTTCTAGAAGCTGTAAACCTTACTGTCTTCAGGAAATGCATGTGTAAATATTAAATCTTTTTATAAATTCCTATTTTATGTAAGTGAGCAGGTTTATGTGCTAACAGATCAGCACCTCTTTCTTTTACAGCTCCGATGACTATTGTGGGACCTACAGTCTCTTTTTTTCTGCAGTGCAGAAACTGCTTTTATTTGTATCTAACAGGACTTTATTTGTAGAGTCTTTTCTAGTTCCCATCCCACTGTAAGTACTTTCCCAGCGTGAGTGGGAACCCTCTGTGACATAACTGCGTTGGGTTTAAGGAAGATCACAACATCATTTCCATGAATAAGACAGAAAATAAAAAATCCATATAGATCTTTAAAGAAATTAAACAAAGCAGAAAGACTTGAACTTGCAGAGAAGCTTGAGGTTCGTTCAGTATGTGCAACAAATAAATGACAACAGAAACTCCGCTTCTCTGCCTGCTGATTGTTATCTTACATCAGACTGGTGGAAAAACAAGCAAACCCAAAACGTATGTTTACATTTTGAGGGCACTCAAGTCTTCATAATCAGCACCAACTCCAGAACTCTCCGGTCTGAAAGCGTCAGTGACTTGATAGTAACTTGTTGTCCCCTGTGTCGTTTCAGTGAGGTCGGGACACATGCGTTTAGAGTCGCTGAGGGGAATCCACCTTCTTAATCTTGATACTGTAATCAGTTGACTCTTCCTGATAAGAAAACAAAAGAGGACGCTGACAACAATGAGCAGCACATCAGCGCTTGTCCACGTGAGCCGCACAACACTCCGATGAAACAAGTTTGAGAATTCGCCTCGGGGATGTCACTTGTCATCGGTACCTCACAGATTGCAGGTTATAAACCACCATATCTGTTGGTGTCAAATGAAGCAGAGCCACTGCAGTTAGAGCCTTTAAGCAGACACACCCTCATCCAGGTGAGTAGGCATTGCTTTGGTGGAAGACCTCGGGGCCAAAAGGACTCGCAGTAAAACGAGGAATTTAATGGCCCACATTCTTGCAACCTGTTGGAAGGCGTGTTAGCAAGAGAAGGAAATGGAAAATTTTGTTACAGTTTTTTGTATAATTCTACTTAATGTTCTTCTTATGACATTATTATGTTAATTTTTCCTTCATTTAGCTTTAGGTTGAAAAAGAGCTCGAACAGAGACCTTAATTATATAAATAAATTACATTAATTTCATATACATGTTGTTGTGTTTCTGCTCTATAATGCTGAACTTGCAGCTCGTCATAAGTGCATTTGAACCTGAATGAGGGGCATAAAATCTTATAACTGTGCAGACTACTAAGTTATATGTTAAGGCAATGACTGTAATGTCGCCTGGAAAGCCTATGAGTCTGCCTGACAACCTAACTTTTTAGAGCAGACTGATGACTCAGAATCAGTGCATGACCTCAGGCTGCAACTCCAAAGCTAATTTATCTTTCCTGGTGAAAAGAGCCACCGTGTGGTTGAGTTTCTGAACAGCAGCTCAGGAAGGAACCGGCGAATAACCATGCAGGTCCTACAAACCATTCTATTCAATTCAGTTTTATTTGTATAACGCCATTTCACAACAATGTCCCCTCAGAGCACTTTACAGACACATCAATTCCATGCCATTCATAATAAATAGCCAAGTTGAGGAAAACCAACAAACTGCATTGAATCTAGACTTTGATCCAGTTCACCATCCGGAGCATGCATGAGGCAACAGTGGAAACCATTAAAGGGAAAGTACTTCAGCATGCTTTAACTTTATTCAATGTGTCATTAAATTGTAGGTATAAAGACAGAAGAGAAACCTTTTTCTAAAAGATTAATGCAACATGATACTTTAATATCCATCCAAACCCATGAAAAACACAGACACACTGTCTAAGTTGTAAAAAAAAAGAGAAGGAGAAGATCAGTGATTATCATGATAGGAGCATGAGAGCAGAGTTCTTGATGCTTTTGGGTAAAGAAATCTTGGATTTGACACCATCTGCATGCTTCATCCTCTTCTTGGCTTAGCATATTTTTTCACCTCTATTCCAACATGATGTACACAAAATAAATGGTGTATATATTCACAATTACACGGGCTATATGCATAATCTTAGTTTCAAAAGAAAGCTGAGACTTGTTAGATTACTACAGTAGTGTCACAATCAAGACGTGTTACTGTAAAGTGAATGCACCTAGAAATTATTGAGGCTAAAAAGTAGTGAACCTGAGCTGTTTTAATGGAGATGTTTCACACAAATATCAGTCGACGTTAATTATCAACATCTCTGTCAATCATCAGTCTGGAAAATCAAGGGATAGACCCCAAATTCATCTGAGAAACATCATGAGGATCCAGAAAAAAGTGAATCCCAAGATAGTATACAATAAGAAGAGTGAATAAACCCCTATCCTTTTCATGTAACCTACCAGAACCTTTATGATTTATTGCAAACAAAAGTAGAGTCACAGGACTGCTAAGGAAACCTTAGCAGAGTTAGGTGGAGTAAAACTTTTAAACACAAACCTAAAATTAAATTAAGTCCAGATTTACTCTTTTTGTTTACGACTCTTTGGCTGCTTTCTTGCAGGGTTTTCATCAAATGATAATGAAAGAGATATTTGTGATCAGGACCTTTTCTTGTGTGCTTTGCTTGAACAGCAGAAGCTCTAAAGTGGATGTTCTCATGTTTTGGTTACATTCCCGTACTGCTTGCGTTTCAGATGATTGTTTGGGTGAAAATTCCAGGTAGATTTATTTAGTTAAATTTCTCCATGTGATTTTGATACGATACATGATGGGATTGTTGCTTCTCAGTTTGTGCAAAGCTCTTCTGTACTACATGTAGTTCTTGCTGCCCCCTGCACAGCAGACACTCATTCAGAGGGGTTAAAAACAAGTTGCAACCTAGAGTTTGTATTACAGCTTTTTTTTTTTTTTTTTGCTTAATTTTTTCCATTTCTTTGCAACAGGTGTGGAGTGCAAATATTCGTAGCACCTGGTCTGTTCCTGCAGGGCAATGATATTGCAATGCATGCAGAATCATGTTTTACAAAGTCTTCGTAAAAAAAATAAATAAATAAAAAGGTAAGATATTATATGGATGTCAGCATTATATTATCCTGAAACTGGCATATGACATTTAATATTGAAGGTGCCCTCATTCATGAACTGTGCCATGGGGACTACTGCACCCCAAACTATCACTGATACTGGATTTGAGGTGTGCATGATAAGAAGACTGGTTTCCTTCAACTTTTTAGTCTGACAGACGTCCCTTTTTTCCAGTCGAACCCTCAAGCTTGAATTAGCTTCGACCTAATGAAGGTGATTTTGTTTCTGCATGACAAATATTTTAAATGACCACTTTTGGATGCTGTGAAAAACTGTGCAAACCAACAATATGTCCTGGGTGCACACTGATATCTAAAATATACAAAATAAAAACTGTTTTGTTTTGGTTTTTTTTATGTTGTTTTTTCTTTTTTATGCTCGATGGTCCAAATATCACAGACATTCATTATTGGTTTTCAGCTTGGCCCCCTTGCTTACAGAGATTTCTGCTGATTGTCACCAATAATGTTCATACATTACAACAAAAAACAAAAACTAATTTTAAGGATATATAACTTTGAATGAAAGACATTTACTATTAGTAGAGTCGTGCAGTGGTAATTCCTTAATCGCCACCAAATTATTAAAATAAAATCTATTAACAGTGGCGGGTATACCCCAACATGTCTCAATGACCTGAAAACATGATGATGAAGAGGACTGTTCTTAGTAAACCAGAACATTCATGCTTCAGACTATTCTCATTTGATATTTTTATGGATCATCACCTTGTTAGAGAACAACATGTGCAACAAGTGTTGTGCATTTAAAGGAAAGCTGCGTTTATGTTATGAACAAGTTAGTTCACGTATGTATCAATCATCATGTGTCCACATTTTTTGTGCAGCAACTAGATGAAAGTGACAAGCAAGAGATAAGAATCAACGCAGGCCTGACTTTTACTGGCAGGAGAGCATTCAGAGAAGAGACAAGAAGAAGGATGGATGATGAATTAGCTTTCATTTAGGGGCACTAAAGTGCAAAATCTGGCTAAGTTTAGTCGTGCAACTTTAGCATTAAACGTTGCAAGACCACTGCACTTATTTGGCTCTGCATAAACACGTTATCTTACATAAAATAACAAGCGTACACAAATTTCTGGGTTACTTTTTAATTTCTGAGGATTATTACCTACATTTTGTCAGTAATTGAAATAAAAATGCATCCAAACACATTCACACACACTCACACATCAGTCATTTACAGTCAAGTAAACACATTTAATCCCAAAAATTAATAAATCATCCATCAAAATAATTAAAGTGAATGATACACCGTACAGTCATTTCACTAAAAATCTGTACATTCTCTTTAAATCAAAAAGCGATCATTGCAGTACATGAGGGCTAAAAATCTTTAGGAGATCAGCTTTTTTTGGACATGCACAATCAAAGGTTAAAAAACTTATTGTAAAACAAAAACAAAACAAAACAAAAAAAACAGTATTAACATACTGTACATGCACATACACTATTGCTTTTCAGCAAAATAACATGATTACCAAAGATAAAATAAATAAAATAAACTAAATTTAAACTAAACTAAATAAATTAAACTAAAATAAAACGTGACAGGGAAAAGAAAAGAGAAAAAAAGGTTCTGTTTTCTTAATCTTCACAAACTAGTGAACAGATAATTAAAAAGTGAAGAAAATAAATTTATTAAAATTCAGTTTTTTTAAGTGTCCACTAGGTGGCAGCAGTTTATCTGAGATGTTAAACAGTTTTCTGCAATCCACTCAGGAGAGTGAGTGGGATGAGAACGCTTCATTTCATTGCATTCACAGTGGTGAGGGTCGCACCACAGGCTTAGTCCAGCATGGTCTTGGATACGTGGGTCTATAGGGTCTATTTTTCTTGTATGAATTCATCTTTAGACACCACTAAATGTTGTTTTTGCAGTAACTTTTTAGTGATTATATATTTTTACCTGTGTTTGCTCCCAGCCATCTGGTATGTTGCAGTCAATGAAAAGAGTTAAAAGACCTATGTGTTTTACAGCAGAGCACCACAGCCATTGACTCAGGCTGTTTTTTTTTTCCCTTCCTTTCTTTAAGGAGGCATATAAATATACAGTACATAGTCCTTGACTTATTTCTACTTCCACATAAGTAATCTCAGGACCCACTAAACAAGAAGCAGCAAGCATTATTCTGTGTGTAACATGTTTTTAAGAGTCTAGAACCTAGCCCAAAATTTTAGTCGGGTTTGCTTTTGTACTTTGTTCTTTTGTTTGTTAGTGGGTTTTTTTATTTTTTTTATTAATATATCATATATCACTACAGATGAGGTTTTCTTTCCCCATCACACCACCTTTTCAGTCTGTTTTACATGACCAAGTCCAGTAGAGGTCAATGATCTCTACAGAATGCAAGTCACCAACAACTAAGGTTATTAAGGGAGGAACAAATGAGCAGCAAAGCCATTTAGGCTGAAAATTGAGGGATTCTCCAGTAAATTTGCTGGATATTTTTTTTCCCCACATCCATCAGAACAAGCAAAGTGATGATGAGGCAGACATGCTTTCGGTACATAAACAATGGAACACAGATTTTGCAGGAATGCCGTGAACAATACCTTCCAGTGAATAATGAGAATGAATATCCAAGCACACAAAATGCACATGCAGATTGATGATAAGCTTTGTTAAATGTGTTAAATATGCAAAAAAATGATTGTTTCAACTGAGAGGCAATCCCAGTAGGTATGTTGAATGGACTGGACTTTTCTGGTGACCTCATAAAAAAACACACTCATGCCCATTCACACACACATATTGGAGAAGCTGCCATGCAAGGCCATGGCCTGCTCAACAGTGACTTGGGTTCCAAAGTCTGGCTAAAGGACACTTTGACATGCTATTAGGAAGGAAAAATACCCATCAGTATGCCTTGATCACCATCAGGCCAACCCAACATCCTGAGCAGACGTCATTCTCTTCATGCACGCAGCAGACCGATTCCAGAGGCAAACAGTTCTGTCTGTTGAATGAGCTTCGTTTAAAAAAATAAAGGAGGATTTCATCCTGGAAGACAGTCTTTTCATGCATTTTGTCCAGGCATTGTGGATATACACAAAGGGCAGACGGCAATTTTTCATGATGCAAGCTGACACTTGGCGCTTTGTTTGAAACTAGGTGGTACATTCTTAAAGGTCCAGTGTGTGGGATGTTGAGACACCTACAAGATCAACATGCAAACTAGACCCAAATTCAGGACATCCTCCCACCCCCGATATAACTTTAAATTGCATATTAAAAAAAGAGAGATTGACACTCAACTTGGGTTTCATTTGCTCCATCTGGCTTACCATACTAACATAGTGTAACATGTTGGAGGTGTGGGACAGTGTTTTTGGATATAATCTGCTTTTACTAACATAAAGACAAGAGACAGAATTTCAGCCAGCAGACTGGCCTAAATGTTACACACTGGAACTTTAAAGAGCTTTTGAAGCTACATTAATACAGTACTGTGGGTTTTACTTGTATTTTCATGTTCATTTAAAAAAGGACGAATAACAACTGAAGCTACTTTATAATGGGAATTTTTATGAAGCCGAATCAGAAATACTTTTGTGGACAAATACCTTAGTACAATTGTGGATGTACATAATTGTGGATCAACACAATTGTATTAATTGTCGTTACAGTAGTTTTTGTTCATTTGTATCCTGGTTCTCTGAAGTCTATGTGACAGGACAAAAGGGATTCAGACTTTAAACCTGGTCGTTCAAAACCCTGATCTTCGTAACAGCAGTCCCACATGGAAATTAGAGGGTTTAGAAATGCAGTAAAAACAGCAGTATGGAGTTATTGTGCCCCTGTTTTAACAGCTCAGGACACAGGCCCAGTTAGATTTTTCTCTTTTCTTTTCTGGCTGGTTTGAGACCCTTTAGTCCTGTGCACAGCAGTCCAGTCTACACAGCTGTCTGTCTTTATCCCATATCAGTAAGTGGGGAGACTAATAAGAGTAGTGACTGTGGAGGGTCAGGTAAGTGTAACAGAGCAACTGAGCTGATTTAAGACGATCTGTTACTGCTAACTTCTTGGCTCATTCCCCTTTAAGGTAGCCATTTGCATTACTGCCCATCCCTCTGCTCCTTTCTCTTTGCCTGCCACCCCCTAAAGTTCCTTCGCCACCTTCGGCAGCAGACCGTCGGCTGGACCAACCATCCTCAGGCCCTTCGTGGAAACGCAGCCGTAAGGTATTGTGGATGACCAAACGCTCCACAATGAAGGAGGCACAGAACCACGGCACAGCGTACTCGGCTGTGATTAATCCCATAAAGTTGTAGCGGAACTCCGAGTAGTCCCAGGGGCAGGCGTTGAACTGGCGCAGGAGCAGCCCAGTTCCGAACTCCCACAGGTACGTCCATAACGTGTAGATGATGCAGCGCAGCAACACCGGGCAGCAGCCGCGCAGCTTCAGGTACATCCGCTCCACGATGAGGATGCAGGTGCCGTAGATGAAGAGCGCCCACACACTGGTAACGCCGGGGAACTTCCAGTTGCAGTTCACCACAAACTCCCAGGCTGCGGTGAACATTACTTCACAGAAGTAGCCGTGGATGGCATAGAGGTACCAGCGGGAGAGTGCCGTAAGAGGAACAGGTGCCTCCGAGGTTTCCAGGGTCACCATCGTTCCTCCTTCTTGGTTTTCACACGGATCTTCTGTCGACAGTGAGATGGCACGGTTCTGAAGAGAAGAGAAAGAGTGAAGATGTATGAAGGTTTCATATTGGCAACTGGATATCAACTCCTGCAATTTTACTCTTAAACCCTCATTCCAACCAAACCCATCTGATCCGTAACTTTCTTCATACCCGGAGAGTAATACAGCATTTGTTTAACTGATCCCAGAAGACATTATATTTGGCTCATGCTACCGCAGAGCTACACAAAGAAGCAGCCAGTAATCTATATCCTGCCTGCACTTACAGACCATTTAGAACCATCTCTCAGTGCATAATGCCCTTCGATTGCAGGAAGAAGATACTGAGGAAAACCCAAGACAATTATGCAAACTTCACACAGATAAACCCAGAACAGCGCTCTGATTCTGCATTTAGCATTGACAGTGTTAGAGTTAAAACAAGCAGGCATGTTGTGGACTGTAGAATGGCTTAAGGGTCAAGAAAGGTGAAAGCTCCCAGACCTTTATAATGCTTTGATGTGAGCTTTTTATTTCTTACCAGTCTGATGTACATTTTGGAAAATATCACATAAGACAGAAGTCTAAATGCAGCAGCTTCTCAACTAATTCAAAACACATCAGACCAGAAGTCTCTGGAGCCCAAATTATAGCTGCTCATACACACAACTGATGTAAACCTGCTAAGTTTTAGAAACAGAAACCTTAATTCAAACAAATCCAACAACATTAGGAAACGAATTTAAAAAAAAAAAATCATATAAGAACCAAACAAATTGAAAAATATGCCAGTTCTCAAACATTACTTCAAAATCAGCCCCACATGCTAAATAAAGCAAGTTACAGAAAAGAAAATCTTCCACTTTTACCTAAGGTTAAAGTCAACGATGTCACCAACACCTGAAGTCAGGAAGTCCTCGGCTGTTCACTCCCAAACACTGATCCTGTAAGGCAGGTCTGAACAAACACATCTGATTGTTTAGCAATGAAAACACATCTCATGCTAAACGAGCAGTCCAGTACAAAAAAAACGTAATCAAATTATGACTATGTGTAACATAAAACCAACGCAAACAAACCTGGGGCAGTACGTGTAGGAAGGTTACAATCCTTATGACAAATTACAGCAAAACAGGCACATGAAGGGTTAATGAGGATGATTTACATGTAAGGATCAATTGGTGATTATTTGTCACACACACACCTGTAAAAGTTACCATCAGTGTTAGCATTTCCAGCTGCAGTCTGGCCAAAACCAGCAAAGGGCTAACATCTCCAGGATTACAAATTTAATTGCGTCTGGTTGAGCAATAGTTTAACTAAGCTGGAGTTCAATTAAGGCCAAAATAATTAAACGTTACTGACATCAGAAAAGTAGAATTAAAGACTGCAGGGCTGCAAACTACTTAAGCTCCGTGGCCTTCCTTCACTTGGTGCTATTTACTGACTGAGGAGGTTTCTTATGTAAGGTATACCGTAGCTTTGTCATCTGACTGCCTACATCATGAGCTCTTTTTCCAACTCCTGCAGCTTGACACACACTTTGTGCTTCGGTATCAGGTATCAGAGGTTCCCACACAGGGTTGGATTCTTCTGCTTCTCTATTTAACACACTGCATTTTCAATAAGAAGTATAAATAAATAATATCTTTTTAAAAAAGCAAGGCAAACAGCATCACACCAACAAGTTCAAAGACCACACACTTGAGCATTTATCTTCTGTTACTGAACGCCTCCAGAGGAAACTGTGTCATACTTGCAACGATTATACAATGGATCATAACCGCTCTGTAAAATACCAGCTCAGAGAGAGGTTAGCGGTACAAAAGCTTGTTTGAAGAACAAAAGCTGATTTCTTTTTTTTTTAGGCTCTTTTTTTGTCATCAAAGGCTGGCTGAGACCCAAAGAGAGTCCACAGGGATTAGCACATTTCTGCCAAACAAGGAACAAGGGTTTCATGTGAGGAACTGGGCCACAGCGATGGACCAACTGACCTCCTTAAACCCACTAAGTCCATCTATTCACCGCTCTCCCCTCTATCACAGTAGGACTGGGTGAAACAGTGTTTTAAAACACTATAGAAATAATCCTGAACCTGCTATGATGTTAAATTATTTAATGGATTCTAGCATCACAAATTAGGTCCCTGTTACTGATAAAGACACATTAAACTGACTCTTATTTTTGGCCTTAATGGTTGAATTAGTAAATGAAACACTGATCATGTTAGAGCTTAAAAAGCAAAAGTATTAGAGAACATATAAATCTTAGGATCTAGCTTCTTTCTTCTAAGCTAAGCTAATAATGCTAAATAAGAGTGTGTGCACAGTGGACAAAAAAAACTGTAAAGCAAACTGTTAAATCCCTGCTTTTCTATGTCCACACATGGAAGCAAGATACTCCCCCCCCTTAACCTCTGACATACTCCCTGGTGTGAGAATGTGGACAGTAAAGACAGTGTGTGTAGACTTGAAGAGTGAGTTCTTAGAGTGCGTTTTATGTCAAGCAGCCGGACACGTTCCCAGTTAACCTGTAGGAGGAAAGGTCTGCCTGGGAAGCTCTAACTTTGTGGTAAGAAACTTAGCGTATGCTTGTTAAAGATTAGACATGCAATGTTAAGTTGAGTCCATGTTTTTTTTTTTCTCCCAACACGTTTAAAGTCAAGTCAACTAAAATCAACTTGCTCAAGTTGTGTTTTCATGTTATAAGATGCCGTGGATGCTCTTCCAGATTAATTCATCTGCTGCTCTAGAGGGATTTACACACATCACATCTTTCTTTTGCATCATCGCAGCAGCATTTTGCAGCCATCTAAATGGAAGCATGAACATAAAATGCTTTTAATAAGTACTTCTTCTGTTTCACACTAGTGATCGACAAATCAACCCTACGTTTTCCTCCTAGTGGCCCCTCCGTCTCTCACCCAGGAGTCACATGCTTTTATTCTCTTACCACACGTTTCCTTCACACCATTTATTCAGCACCCACACGCCTACAAATCTGCTAATGAAAAAGGATTCGGCTGTAATATAAAGCTGCGTGCTACTCGATTTCCAGCGTTCTAAATATGCTGGAGGATGGAAGGAGAAGGTTTGACACGAGCCCTGGTGTGGTACATGTGATTCTTTTCTGTGATCTTGCTAGATTACACTGCTTTAATCTTTAATTCATGAGGGGAAAATGGCAGCTATTTAAACAAAAATGAAGCTAGGATCATTTGAAATTCAAATAGTTCATGTAGAAAAAAAATGAGGGAGAATTTTCTCTTGCTAATCTCTTCATTTTTAGGCTTTAAAAAGATTTACGTCAGCATTCGTGCAACACCTTTTCATTATCTCTGTGCTTATTGTCTGTACTTTATGGGTGTTTAGCAGTCAGTCCTAATCTTTGCTGTGCGTTAGAAGAGATGAACTGAAGATATGAAGACAAATTAATAAGATTTGACGTTTTAAATTTAACCCCTTAAAGCCCAACCAAAGAAAAACTGTGCAGAAAAGTCAGTTTATTTATTCAGAAGTTTTCATTTGGTCTTTTAAAAATAAGAAAATTATTTTCTATGTTTTGGAATTTTTATCATTTATTACAATATGACAGATCAAAATTATTCTAGTCAAGTCTTCTGCTTTCTGGTGAATAGAGTTTCTACCATAAAGTGATGCACAATATCTCCAAAATGGTGTGGAAAAAATATACTTTTCACTTTATAGGTTTCAAAGCAGTTATAAAAATTTAAAGTGGGATAAATCTTTAAATATTCTCAATACCCATTTTTTATAGTGCAATGCCAAACATCCTGAGGTTTTTTTTTGTGTGTGTGTGTTTTTTTTTCCTGTCCTGTCCATTCAATTTCTGCAAAAATTTCCAACTTTTGAAATTTTGTGGAATATTCACATGATTTGATGGAACACAATGTAAAATATAGTTCATAAAAAGTTGGCATTTTCTCAATCTACATGTCATAATATTGTTACAGTCCATAAAAATGAAGATGAAATTGCAAGTTGCCGACACTTTTCCCCAACTGAAGAGCTTTGTCAGAAATTCCTCAAGTCTCCGGCTTGGAGTTGCAACTACAAAGCTGTTGTGTCATTACGGCAAATGTTAACAATGACTAGACTTGACATTGTAGCCTGACCTTTGTTTTTTGTTTTTTTGTTTTTTTTTTGCTCCTTTGCACATTTTTGTTCTTTAAGCAGCCAGTGGGAAGCATACAGGAAATTAGGGGATATTGAATGACAATGACATATTTAAAGGTCCCTGGATGAGCACAGATGGGGGTGTCTGTGATGATCGCACTGGGCTGACATGGTAAGCATCATAAAAGTAGAAGGTGGAAGGACAACCCTGCTTAACCTTATTCAAGCATGGGTATTGACTTGCTGCCTCAATACCACACAATCCACATACTGCATGGTCATTTATTCTGCTGCTGTAGCAGGACCCCCCCCCCCCACCACCACCACCCCAGCAGCTCTCTCATTAACGTAAAGCATTGATCAGCATGGCTCTTGCCAGCTCCTGCTGCGGTGACCCGCTTCACCACTGCACTTTATTGAACCCTGCAACAGAGCGTCAGTTTGGTGGGGATCAGTATGGCAGCTCTGACCGAGCAGCCTGCATTGTAAACCTCAAGACGATGAGGACGATGATGTGAAAACACTAAATAATCAGGCCACCCTCTGATATGATAGAAAGGGAAGCCTAAGCATGAAGAACCAGGATTTTGCTTTAAAAAAAATAAACAGGAAGAAAGCAAGTATGTAAAAAAATAAGCTTCTCACTGCGGTACTTGGTGAAGGAGAAGGTGTGTCAGAGAGTTGGACAGCAGGTAAATAAGTAAAAGTGAGAAGGAAACAAACTGGTTCAGGACTACGGTGAACTGTCAACACCCTGCCGAGAGCTGTGAACTCTGAGTCTGATCAGACAGCAAACATACTGAGGGCTTTGCAACGCAGCATAATCCCAGGTTGCGTGGCTGCGGAGTGTCAGTGACAGAGATCCCTGGCCTATGCAGACTTTTTGGAAGGTCACTTTGGAAAGCTGCAGCGTCATAAAGAAACCGGCAGCAACCAATGCAGCTTAAATCCGTTAGCAAGGTGACCCAACCACAAGTTCATCTTGCAAGAAATGCAACCTTGTAGTTTGATGAATGAAAATAAACTGTACTGTACATCTAAAGCTAATATCCCTGAGTCACTAGAAACATTAGCAATGACGATGGTTAGCTGACAAACTTAGCCACTAGTGCTAACATAAAGTATGAAAACGTGAATTCTGTTTCAAATCTTAAAAAACAGGGTCTTTGAGTTTAAGCTGCTAATAGGACCAAAAGGTAAAGCCAAACAGTAATGCAGACAAAGCAAATCCTCAAAAAAGCAGGTTTAATTTTTTTTTTCTCGTTTCATCCTGCTCCTTTTCTGACTTGAAAATTATTGATGAAGTTCATTCCATTAACTTGATCAGCCTCTGATAACTTTACCATCGTTCATTTTCCAGTTAAGCATGCAGAACATTGTGTTCCATCCTTTATCGCTTGTGTCCATTTTCAATGAGCAGCTCAGTTTACCACTAAAATAAGCATCAGAGTAATATACAATACGATAGTTTCTTTTCCATTGTCCCAGAATAGCATGCTGCATGCAGCGGCATACCATGCAAGGTTAGGCAGTGCAATCACATGCATTCCCATTGCAGTCCCACAGCAGTGCCATCTGCAACCATGTGTAAGGTTATGTTCACTCTTGGAAGAGTAGTAAGTCATTAAATGCACACTCACCGGCCGTTTCATTAGCTACGTCTGTTCAGTTGCTTGTTAACGCAAGTAGTTAATCAGCCAATCACATGGCAACTACTTAATGCATTTACTCTGGTAGACATGGTCAAGATAACTTGTTGAAGTTCAAACTGAGCATCAGAACTAGGAAGTGAGGAGATTTTAGTGAGTCTGAATGTGATGTGGTTGTCTGTTCTAGACAGACTGGTCCAGGTACTGCAAAAACTGTCGATCTACTGGGATCAACACACACACACACACAACTGTTTCTGAACTAGGGTCTAAAAAAGAGAAAATATCCACTGAGCAGCAGTTGTCTGGACCAAAATGCCTTGCCGATGTCAGAGCTCACCATAGTTGTGGTGTATTGGTGGTGGGAGGGTACTATCTTGGCACACTTTGGGCCCCTCATCAATTGAGCATCACATGAAAACTACAGCCTACCTGTATATTGTTGCTGACAATGCAAATCCCTTTATGGCAGTGTGGCATGTTCTGATGGCTACTTCCAGCAGGGTCATTTTAAGGATAAGTTGTTTTCTGAACATGACAATGAGTTCACTGTACCCCAACAGCCTCCGCAGTCACCAGATCCAGTAGAGCACCTTTGGGATGTGGTGGAAAGGGAGATGCTCATCATGGATGTGTAGTCCACAAATCTCCAGCAACTGTGTGACGCTAATGCAAATATGGAACAAAATCTCTTTCCAACATCTTCTTGAATCTATGACACAAAGATTTAAGGCAGTGCTGAGGGCAAAATGTGGTCCAAGTAGGTACTGGCAAGGTTGACCTAATAAAGCGGCTTGGTGAGGGCTGAGTATAAGAATACAGTGTTGTAAGGAATTGACAGCATCATTTAAAAAAAAAAAAAAAAAAAAAAAGTCCTATAACACAGTTAAAGTGTTTTTACTTTAGACCTAAACTAATCATGATCTGTTACAATCTGCAGTTTCTCTCAGATATTTTAAGAATCTGCCTACTTTTCATTGGCAAACAATTTTTCTTCCTCCACAAGCCGATTGCATCGTTTCCAACTCCATCACAAAGAAGTCAAGCCTCAGATAGAGCTGGACAGACGCCATAAGAGCTAACACTAAAAGCCCCGAGCAGCAGAGCCAACAGAGGCTCGTATAACTTCATGGTAGGCATCCTTTCTATATCTGAAAGGTGAAAGCCTGAACAACAGAAGCAGAACGATGGGGGAGGAGGGATCTATGCAAACCGAGAGGTAAGAGCAGCTCTCTGAGGGTTTCATGTTCAAAAGCCTGTATTGATCTGGAATAAATAAAATTCTGAGCCAGGGATGCATGGTGCCGTGTTGGTTACTGCCATTGCCTCAAAGCAAGAAGGTTTGAAATTTGGCTGGAAACCTTTCAGAAGAGTCTGCATGTTCACCGTGTTCATGCACAGACTCTGGAGTTATACTGTGCATTTGGTGATTCCATATTGATCCTATGAAACATGAGTTAGGATATACTCCCATGACCCTAAAGTGGATTTTTTTTTAAAAAAGGTATAGAAAAAACATGGACAGATAAATAAAGAAGATGGTTATCCAGGAGTTTTATTCTAACCAGCTATGGCAGCAGTTGTTGAAGCTTATCATAACAGTCTTCTTAAATTAAACCAACTTATTTACTTGTCTGTGCACGACATTCACGTTTTAAAGAGTTTTCCAAAAGTCTTCTAAAACACTAAAGCAATTTAAAAAAAGAAAAAAAAAATCTACCAAGTAATTATAAGTCTTTGATTTGAGCCCATTAACTAACGCACGCAGATGCACCATTACCAACACCAAATTGGAGTGACGAATAGAAATAAATTATTGTTGCCACGGGCAAAATACCATCTATTATTTTATCTATTAATGATGTCTGGTTTCATATTTCTGAAGAATTTCTAAGACTTTATGACCCCCTGTAAAGACTCATGCATATTGTGCCACTGCATCACAGATCAAAAGTGCAAAAGGTCATCTGACTGCTGGCACATAAAGGCGGGCGGACTGCAGGAAGACGTTCATCGAGCTGCACTCAGCTGTACTCCTGAAAAGTGACAGAAATAGCTGAGTTGCGTCAAGAATGAAACTGGAGAGCTCGGCATGGAAGTGAGTTTAACTGTTACGCCATTCTCACCTCTGTGCGGCTGGGATTTTCTGAACCCTCTGACCATCCAGCGAACATCTTTAAATAATATTTCCTCGTAAAAAGATGGAAATAAAACAGGGTTGCTTTAGCCTTCAAAATACACAGATTAATGCTGCAAGTAGGGACACCGTTTACCCCAACAGGCGACACTAATATACTCTTTATTTTAATCTTTTTTTGTTGAATTAAGCTCTAAAAGGGAGTATCATCTCATAACTTAGTGCCTCCCTTCTGTCCAGTCTGAAAACTTGCTTATCTCTCTCCTTATGAACCAGCAGATACAGTTTTATGCACACAGCCCTCTTTTCTCTCTGCTTTCAACCACTCTTTATCACACTCCTTCCAGCTCAGAGCCAGTCCTAAGAAACTGCAGCTACATGTTCTGTCCTGAATCTCTCACTGGTCATGCCCAGTGGATTAAAACTGTTGGAGCAGCTACAGAGAAAGAAGGAGAGTTATCAAGACAGTCATCACTGGTGACAAGGGAAAATGCCTCTAATGGAGGGAGGCATACAAATGTTAATCACCTATCAGACATAGAAGCTTTATAATCAAATCTGTGACAATGCATAATTGATGATGGCTGTTGTGCAAAGGTTTAGCAAAAGATCTACAAAAAAAAAATAAAAAGGAAACAGCTGAGCTACCACGATGAAACAAAATGAAATAGTGAATATCTGCTTTTTTTCATAACAGTAATTAGATAATGAAGCGTGATCAAGGAGATGTTAGAGGTGGGAAAAGAAAAGAAACTTGCTCTTCGGTCATTTAATGACAAATCTGTCTTGAAATTATTTCTAATTAATCTTTGTAGAGTCACACAAAAATTCTTGTGTGATCTGTGATGAAATGTTTCTCCAAAAGCTTATCTAAAAGTCCAGCAAACAGTTCTCTATGCATAATCAGAAGAAGAAAAACCTGCAGAAATGCAGACATCCACGTTGCTTTAATAAGAAAAAAAAAAAAAAAAAAGCAGCTCTTGTGTCCGTGCAGCTGAGGGATGTGCTGTGTTTTTACAAGTGTTTCTATTATGGGGTCATTTTGGGATGCCCTGCTGTTGAGGCTGTTGCGTGGGTTAAAAATAGGCTGAGGGGGATATAGGCTTCAGAGGCGGCAGCAGGGATTATCTCACCCCAAATGATAATGAACTGCAGGATTTATACGGCATGAATCAATGAGATTTTGGAAGGGGAAAGGGAGGGGGGGCTCCATATGGCGCCAAGTTTCTGCAAAACGCATCCGCATGTGTGACCATGTTGCAGGGGTAAAGTCATGACAGGGATCAGTCGATTTTCTACGTGAGCTGTACGGGTTGTAATCACGCTATTTCGTCCCAGGAAGGTAAAGGCCAGTGCGCAGGCCCGGCTGCTGGGACTCCGCTGCAGCATCAAGCAGACTGAGCAGTGCGGCAGCGGACATCCTTCACATTTCAGAAGGGGGGATTTCAACTCAATTTCCATCTCGTGAGGGGTTTCAAACCTCTTTTTTGTTTTTAAAAAAAAAAAAAAAAAAAAAAAAAAAAAAGCTTGTTGTAACAAAGAAGATTCATACTTTCCCCCCCCTCATAACATCTTACATCGTTGTCCCAGTTGTCCATGTATGTTTTAACAGGTGCAGCAGCGCAACTGTGCCTAAAACGCGCACCAAAAAAAAAAAAAGAAAGAATGTCGCGTGCTTGAAATTAAAGCCCCATGTGTTTCATTTGAACAAGTTAGTGTCATAAATGGGCCACACTGTGTAAAAAAAAAAAAAAAAGAAAAAACTACACATTTGCCAAGTTGTGTGGATAAAGAGTAAATTCTCGCAGCTCTAACGTACGCTGTCATGATGGTCACTCATCATGAAGCCGAACATGTTGACTGCATGTTGCCAAGCCAACTCCAACAGACCGACATCATCTAATCATCATTAGCAGCACTGCTTAAATCGTTTTGAATTCTCTCTTTTCTTTTTACCTTCAGACTGAGCTCTGCGGTGTCTCCCACAGCTCAGAGGCCGGCGGATGCGACACATCCCTCGCTGATGTTGTCTCGGATGACTCGGCGTCAAGTCTGCGGCTCGTCCTCAGTCCCCCCCCCCTGGCTTCTCCTCCACGGTGGCTCTAATCGCCTATGGAAATTCACACATTTTTACTTCACTGCAGCAGCGGCACATGCCCAGACAGACTCGCGCAGTTCTTGCATCTTTGGTTAACCATTTCTTCCCCGCAGCGCATGAGCGCGCGCACAACCGGACTGAGACTGGGCTACAAGTGCGGCGCAAATCTTCTCATCGGTTTCATTGTTACAACACACAAAGTTGTCAGACATTTGCAGTTCCTGCTTCCTGTTAAGACTTTTCACCTCACACTTCCAGGAAACGGGATTCTGTTTTCCCACACTTTGGAGGATAGTTCATAGACTTCCATAGAGAATGGATGTTTTAATGGGTTCAGACTGTAAACATGTAAAAAAAAACACTGGCGAAAACAATGTAGACTTGACTTTGTTTATATTTAATGTAGATCAAAATAAGCAAATAAATATTTGAATATAAATATCTCCCGGTGCAATGCAGCAGAGGTCTATGGTGATGCTTTTGCCTTTAGTTTAGTCTGCAGCAAGTCCAGTGTAGCTTGACTGAGCCACAAGATCATCTTTTACCTTCAATCCAGAGCTGTTTCCACACCATGTCGTTGCTCCTATGAAGCAGCCTTTTTTTTTTTTTTTTTTCCCCCCAGGTGCAGCTATTTCCTTAATGAAGCATGCAGTCCACTGGCTGGCGCTGCAAGGTCAGCAGGGATGCAGAGGGTATAACCATCCTCTCTGCATCTCTGCAGGTTGCCAAGTCCAAGCAGATTTCATTTTACTTGATTGCCTCCAGTTTTATCTCTTCAAAAATATTCCAACCTTAATGCCTTTAACTCCATTTATTTTACCCATATGCAGGAGGCAAGGACCAAGTGCATTATGTGGATATGTGTATCTGCAGTGCAGAGCATGATCAATCACGCAGTATCGAAAGCAAGGCTGCATATAACTGCATATCATTTTCCACAAGGTCTCATTAAGATAATAGAGAAGCTCTCTCAACATCATTATGGTGGTCAATCAGTTTTGACTTCATCCTCAATACTAGTGGACTTGAACAGGCCATTTCTCTATAAGTAGCAGCTGTACATGCAGGTACTATAAATATTGAGCTTCTTCAAAGGACAGACTTCCTTAGAAGCACAAAGGCTCCAAAAACAAGGCCACTAAACTCATTGTTTAACTTGTAGCAGCAGTGGAACATCATCATATTGCAGATCACTGTGTACTTTCTGGCAGCTTGGGAGGATCTTCCAGGAAATGTGAAGATGCAGGGAAAGTTGAAGGGGGCAAAGCCAAACTATATAAAGCCAGAAAACAATCTTAGATTTACCATTCAAGTCCTGAATTCCTTTTTTTACTGCAGCATTTTCTGTGCTACTGTCAATCAACTGTGCACAATCATACCTTTGTCGTACAAAGTACTTCATTCTAACCTTCGTATGGTTATAGTTTTAATGCAAATGGTATGTATTTTAGTTTGATCCCATTGGAAAAACATTTACAGAAAGCAAATTAAATGTTACAATGTCCTACAAGCATGGAGATGTCTGCCTTGTTGAAATGATTTGGACTAAGAAAACTCCAGGAAGACATGCTTGCTCCTAGTCTGTTGCCAGCAGTAAGATGTGACTTCATTTAAGGCATATTTTGAAATCAAATTAAAGTAAAAAATATTTAATTTTAAGACTCATGTTATTAGGTGGACGATGTTGAATTCCTTATCTTTGGTATGTGGGATTTATTACACGCTCAGACAGTATTTTCTGTAAAAGATGTCTCTAGTGTCATGCAGTGCAAAGATGTCGTCACAAAGCAACTAACGAGCAAAAAAAAAAGACACTGAGAAATGACTGGACATGAAAACAGAATGCATTCCTGCTTTTTAGTTTTTTTTACGTTTGCTTACAAAACAAGTTATTGTTTTTGAATTAAGTCTGTTCTAATACTGATAACATATAAAGCCATTAGGAATAAAAGGTTCCGTTGATTTGCATATACCCTGTTTGCATACCTGTGTGGAGTTAGAAAAACAGGCCGACACCAGCTGGAAAATAGAACATTCAGTGCAAGTTTTCGCACCTTTAACTTTCGTGCACAGACACCAAAAGAAGAAGGGGGAAAAAAAAAAAAATTAATGATATTTTTTTTTTAATTACATTTCTGAAGCAAAGATGCATTAATTGTGAAAAAGGTAGAAAAAACACCAAGTCTTTCTCAATAAGTTAAACCTCTCTGGCTGAAGAACAGGGTCTGCTCACACAACAGAAAAGAAAAAAACACAGCAAAGCCTTCAGATGCAAAGAAACATGACAAGTCGAACTCATGTCGCTGGCAGAAAAGTGTGTCTCCTTTCTGACTCGAACTCATTTAAAAAGTAAAACGCAGAAGATGCAAGTGGCTTATGTTACTTTCCTTCCACCCTTTTCCACAGGGTTTTTGCAAGCATTTTTCATGAAACTTCACAAGTTTCATCGTTTGATCGACAAACAAAAAGCGGAGTTATACCTGGTAAAAAAAAAAAAAAAAGATTATAATAACAATAACAATAATTACAAAGACAGTAATAACAAATGTAAGTGATAAACACAGTCCTGTACAGTCAGGCTCATCCTCTGATAGACCCCAGTCGAACTGATCGATTGGTCTCCAGCAGCACGTCATATCTCTGCTGACTGAAGAAAAGTGGCCAATGCTGTCGTCTCCTCTCAGCTGCCCTCAGCCATGGTTTAGCGGAAAAAGCCATCTCCGTTTCAAGTTTCTCTCTGCTGTTAGATAAGAAAAAGACATAATTATTACTAACCTGTTAAGAAGTAGGAGATTTTCTGGCCTCTAGGCAGCAACAGAAACCAAAACATCAAAAGTCTCAAGTTAAAACTACTGAGGAAATTTTAAAGTTTCAAAAATAGTAATAACATAAATTACTGTAATACTTTACCACTTATGTGGTAAATAAATAAACTAGTCATTCTAAAGGATGAGAAAACAACTCTGTAAGTTGTCTAATGGTTAAAACATCCCCTTCATTCATGGTCAGAGTTAAGTCTAAAAAAAACTACAGCCAGAAACCCGGTTAAATAGATCATTTTTAAATGAGCTCAGCTGTCCTGCATGTCTCACCTCACTGGGGTTTGCAGTAGAGATTGTTCCCACGGAGATCCTTCAGTCCAGTTCATGTACCTCATCCTGCAGCGAGGCAGAGGCTCGTCCTGCATCACTTACACGTTTGGCCATAATATCCCACTGTGGAGTTAGGGCTTTGGATTTGGTTCCTAAAGATGAAACCATATGCTGGATGTTACCACAGGAAAAACACACACAGCTTTTTGTGGTCTGCAGAGACCTCTGTGCATGATAGAAAGGCAAAATGTAAACTTGATTCTGCCCCCTGCTGGTTTCATGCAGAACTAACATCTATTATGTTACAGAAAACTATTCTGTTTGTTTTACAGTTTTATGGCAGCAAACTTGCCACCAAATTTCCTGTATTTTTTGCACTTTGATGTGGCCACAATTATTTTTAAACATCATTAAAACAGAAATGAGTAAATTTGGCATTTCAGGAGGTAGTTTTTACATTTTTCAACCATTTCTTTTACGAGTTTCAAAAGTAAAAAAAAAACAAAAACGTTCAAGCATGTAAATAAGATGCCACTGATGAAAAAATAAAAAACACAAATTCACAGTTTTTGCATTTATAGTTTCACAATGATCATAAGAAGGCAGAAAAATTTCAAATGCACTGAAAGATGTTTCAGTTTTTAAACTGCAGGGATCTATTTACACCACCAGGGGGCAGCAGACACAAATCTTTGACTTCACATGTTGATGCTGCAAATTTGTCCTGTTATTACTACAGTCTGTTAATACAGAGATTTTATCATTTATCTTTTTCATGTTTCCTTGATTTTCTCTGTTCTGCCTTCCTGTCTGTGAATGGATATCTGCCTCTGAACATCAGTGTCTATCAGCATCCTTAAATGTATCTGGTAAGAAGAGGAAGGCTAATGGAGGGTATGATCAAGAATACAGATGGGAACCTTGATGAATTAAGGAGGCGTGATACATTATACTTCATTTGAAATTAATTAAAAAACACTAAATATAAAGAAAAGTGAACAAACAAATGATGTACCTGTGCCAAACATGTTTAATTGATGCTGGGTTAAAATGATGCAAAGTTAAAAAGGCTACGTCTGCTCGAACTCATTTTCCCTTGATTTCTCTCTCCTCATGGTGATTCAAGGCTACAGACACTAGAGGTGGGGAAGAGAGGAATTGTGGGTGCATAAACGATAAAATGAGAAGGGCTGGAGTCATGTTTTTGCCCACCTGGTGAGTTTCAATGTTCTGCTCCATTTTTGCCTTCTACCAACTCCTGAGGGGAAAACGAACATCTTTGGCTGTTTAATCCTGAACCACCACACTATCTAGTTACCAGCAGTCTGCTGCACTCACAACTGTTATCATGAGAAAGAACCAGAGCCATTTTATAAATTAGCCCCTATAAAAACTATTAAAGTCTAACAGAGCTGACACTCATTACATTACATCTGTTATAAAATCAGCAAAGCCGGTATGACCTTTTATCATTCTGAGAAAGTGAGGTTAAAATTGAAACAGCAAAGGGCTTAATGAGAAAAACATGTAGAATATACTTAATTTCTTTCTTATCCTCTAGTAAATCCCTGTGATCTGAGCATCCAGTAAGTTGGGAGTAAAACAGAAAGAAAAACCTAAAACTAACTTTTGAATAGCAGATCCTGGCTGATGTCCAAACCCAAATCCGTCTCTGATGTGTTATCCCGACCCAGACCCGAGGTTGGCTCATGGACCATCAGAGATGCTCTCCCTCAGGATGCACTTAGAGATCCTTTCTCGTCCTCCCCTCTTCACAGTTACCATGACAACACAGACCACAGCCTCCAGCTAAAAAAGCAAGGCCAATCCGATCCTCTCACATTCTCCCTCTCCCTCATCTGCCCAGCATATTCCCCCCTTCTCCTGATATATCTTTACCCATTTCTTATAACACAGGCGATGGGAAAGTGGAACATTGCCCAAAAACACAGGAACCCCTTCCAAATCCCTAACTGGTTGGCACTGGATCTTAACTGTGTGCACTGGGGGGGGGGGGGGGGGGGGGGGGGTGTTAGGGTTAGGGGGGGGATTCAATTAAAAACGAAAATCTATTTCTTGATTTGAGTCCCTTCAAATGTAATTAATCCATGATCAACATTTCTTTTTCTCCATGTTTTTGTGTGATCTTTTGGATGGAGGAGGGGCGTAAGCAGCAGCCGCTGCTGCTAACAGAGAAAAGTAAACATCATGTGCTTTCAAGTTATTCACCAAAAGTCTTCAATGTCACCAGAAAAAGAAGCTAGACTCGCTTTTTCTTTCAGTAGTTACTTGAGGGGTCTTAAAAATCACTAACCATCCGCCAAAGTGTTATGTTTTTAGCAGAAGTCTACTGTGTAATCAGTGCACCGACTAACATGCCGCTGTTAAATGTGGAATTATATGCCTTCATTTTTTTATGGCAAAATTGATTTTGCCACATGATCTCTATATATAAATCAATATAAATTCTGATCAGATTGAATAGAAATCAAATTCAGTCAGGCTGCATTGCATCAAATCGATTCTGTAAATTAGTGAAGATATTCAGCACTACTTAACAGAGACAAGTCTTAGTATTTATGTTTAATATGGAGTTTATACGGTAAATACAAACAGCTGAACAAAGTAGAAAATCTAATTAGACTAAAAGTTGGAAAATTAAGCATGTTGCCCATTCCAATGCTAATAAACATGACAACCACTAACTTAAAGGACCAATTAATCCACAAACCAGCATGAAAATAAAATGAATGCAAATAGTTTATAAAAACCTAATTAAAAGAGACTTTTTGCTTACTTTAATGCTGACAGAGCAAACACAAACACACTGGAGATTTACTCCGAGCCTCCTGGTTCATGTATCACTCACCATCCAGTCCGTTGTGCTGCTCATAAGTGCGTTTGCCCAGGATGGTGGGTGAGCCGTTGTTGAGGATAGGAGAAGATTTTATGGGGGTCAAGCTGCCTGTAGAAATGGTGGCTGCACGAATTGGGGGGACAGGCTTGGGTGGACGGGGATGTGCTTCTGAAAATGTTAAATAATAAAGAGGTTAGACAGAGAGGACTGAGAAGAGTAGAATGACACGTACAAAAGGTTGTAAGAAGTTTAAAATCAGCACGAGAGAAACTTAAAGCTCTGTGCATCTGACTCATTATGAAGAACAAACAATCATTGTGCACGTTCTTGGTAAAGTTGTTCATGCAAAGGGATAATGAAAAAAAAGAAGAAAAAAAAAGTTTCTTACACCAAAGGCAAAAAGATACTGCTTTAACAAGCAACATATTTGGAGTGATGAATAAATACATGAATAAATTGATGGTGGGAGACAAATTACATTGTATTATTCAAGTTAATAATATCCAGCAAGAACAGTAAAAGCTCTCTAAAATACTTAAATATAACATTCACACGAGTGAAAGAAACAATTTCGAGGAAGAACAAGTTAATTAAGCAACTGCTGGACTGGAGGAGGTCAAATCTGTTTTTCTGTGCTGTTATTTCAATTTATGGCTCACTTTATCAAAACATTGTATGAGAGACCTTAAACAAATATGTAAGAGTTTTGATTAAATAAAGCTAGACTTCCTCTTTTGTATGACTTTGTATCATGTATGACTTCTTACCCAAGTACCGAACCACAGACTCCAGAGGTTTACGCTCCACAGGTTTCAGAGGCAGAGGCTTTTTTGGCCTATCTGCTAATCGCATGGCACCTATAGGAATTCATGGAAAGAAAACAAAGTATTTAGAAAAAACAGCTTAAAAGAAAAAATAAAAGGTGCAAAATTAAAAAGGCGGATTACAATTATACGTGGACATGTTGTGGTAATATAACAACTACATGAAGGTATATCCGTGTAATAAGCTGAGGGAACAATTAGCTTCTTACACTCTGCTTTGATGGCTGCTGTGTTGACGGGGAGGTAGGGGTGCCTGGCCAGATATCGCGGTCGAATGATGTCCTGGCAGAGGCGGCGTGCCATCCGTGTGACGGTGGTCGTCTGCAGGTAAAAAGCCTGTCTGGTCTTTACTGCAAACTTGGGGCTGCCGCTGTGCCGCAGGGGCAAACCATGTGGGCTCTGGGGGAACAAATAAGTAAGAAACATCTTTAGTTGATGCCATGAATGTAGAACCATCTGAACTTGCTGCCTGTGAACAAGAAGCTGAATGATTAGGGTGATGAGGGACACATTACTGATGGAGAAAATGTCTGGAGGACACTGATAGATTTAAGAAATTGGATTTACTGATTATGCTCAAAAAGGTTGAACCATCACAGTAAATATGTCCAAAAAAAAAAAAAAAAGCACCATTAAATACACCACAAAGTACAAACCCCTTATCAGAAGTGTAAGAAGTTCTAATAAAAGCACATTTACAATATCCACATGGAAGTCTGCAAATCCGTAAAAGGTTACTTGCAGGGGATTTGGAAATATTTGCAAAAACAAATGCTTTAAATGAACCTGGGAGGAAGGAAAGACCATGAAGGTCATTGTTTGAATTAAGGACAAATATGGTAAATATTTACTAGTTTTCATTAAGATCAAATGTTTGTTTCAAATTCCCCGAAAACCATTCAGAAGAATAAAAAATGTGTATTTAAAGTGAAGACAGATGCTGGTACTGATGTATAAAAATACTCCTCATTTTCTGGTTTTCACTCCTTAAATGACAGCCTGATGCTTGTTTTGCCAGATGTTGAATTTCTGTCTTTGGATGGTTAAAAATAGCAGCTCATAGCAAAACTCATATTTATTAATCAGAACATTTTCTGTGTAAACATGACTATTAAATAAAGAATGCATTTCTTATTTCCCAGCACAAAGTTAGCATACGGCTGAACTGTAACAAGGAGCGTTTGGATAACAGAGGGGCTTCAGGCACGTGTGTTAGAAGTCTGTACCGTGCTGTTGCGGTTGGGTCCAGGTCTCTCTCCGTCCAGTCTCGTGGGCATCTTCAGTCCCCCGTACTTCTTCCAGTAGGTCCAACATGAAGCACACAGTCGACACTGCATGTTGGGAGGTCCCCAGGAATACCACTGGTAGGAGCTGCTGGCTGTATGCGCAAAATCACATGGGTTAGCACAAGCATGTGTGATGCAGCAGAGCTAAGAGTATAATTATGAATACAAGCGTGCAAGAGCAAATAATTCGCTGATAAATGATTAAAGTAAGTACAGTCACTGAAGTTATAATACTCTGCTGGAGGGCAAAGCATATCACTTTTTTTTTTTTTTTTTTTTTTTTAAGTTAAGTCAATCAAACATGCAAAGTGTGCTCCATACAGCTAGGACAGAGCGGCTCAGAGCTTTTTAAAAGATCTGCGTCATAATGAAAATGGGCCAATGAGTCAGATAATACTCTGAACCTTTATTGAACAACAGAAGTCAGATGATCCATTTGGTGTTTGGTTGTTGGGGTGTGTTGTTGTATATTGGCCGAGATAAGATCAGCACAATTCGCTCTACTGGCTGCAAACACACACTGCATTTAAAATCTACACCAATTTTAAACTTTTAGCTACGTTATATGAAGAAAGCATCTATTTTTCTTAATAATATGATATTTTAGAGGCCAGTATGGGCCTTTACAAGACACTAATACTTCTATAAATTTGCTTTTATGTTTGTTTTGTCAAATGCATCCAGAAGAGCTTGGTCGCTGCGCTGGAGGTGACTGCTGAACTAATACATCTAACTTTATAATAAATAATTACAAGGAAATTATTTGTAAGATTTTTTTTGTTATTGTTATCTCTTTTAAACAGCAAAACGCTGCAACCACTTCAAAATGTAATGAAAGTCAAACCAATTATCCTAAAACTGACCCAAACAAACAAGATTATTAAATCAGCTTATTAGATCAAGCTGCTATTTATGAATTATTTTCAAGAAGAAAAAAAACAAAAAAAAAACGTAACAGTTGAATTATAGCAGTCTTAGTAAACAGAGAAACTTACTGTAGCAGCTTTCACAGGCTCTTCCCAGGCCGGGGGTCTGCCCTGAGCCTGGTTGCCCTGGGACGCCGGCACCCGCTGCTCCATTTAAAAGAGCCGGTTTTACGTTGTTACTCAGCTGGTTAGGGTTTGGCTTGTTACTGAAAGGGCACATGAACAGAGACAGGGTCAGACCAGCACAGATAAGAAAGGTCCTCAGTGTAGATTCAATTAGAGAACAAGCTTGCTGCCAAGAAGTGACACTGCTCAGCTGAGAGATGCCAACACCTGAAGAGTAAACGAAGGATTAAACTCTCGCAGTTATGAAGGTCTAACATAGCAGGTGTGTTGGTGCAACATTGTTGGTAAAATTTTGTTGTTTATTCATTTGTAACATGTGCAAAACAAGCCAGGCAGCTTAAACAAAGCTAAACTAAAAGTCTTACAAAACTGGAAACCAAGTACTCACTAGTTGGGGATGTAGACCTGCTTGAGCTTGCTCTCTGCCTCAGCTGCTTTTAATCGTTTCTGGAACAGAAAGTGGAGGTTGGGGAGGAGGGAGGGCAGAAAGAAAAACAACGGGATTAAAGTTATTTACTCCTAAACCCCCTAACAAATGTAACAGGAAAAAATGCAGGTTTTGTTCAACAACCATTCAGTTAAGATGTCCATATGGACATGAATGATCTATTATTCATGGTCAGATCTTTCTTTTAAAAAAAAATAAAATATTTAGTTTTACTACAATTTAACAAAACAAAACAAAAAAAAAAACTCAAGTTTTTAGTCAAACAGTACATGAAACCAACACTGACCATTAAGGAAAACATTTGAATCATAAATTTGATCTGACTGAACATAAAAAAAATGACAAAGTGTTTCTTTATCCATAACAGAACTTACCTGCTGCACGTATCTATCTGTGGTCTTCCACATGTAGTAATACTCAATGATACTCGTCAGCGACTTCCAAGGCAACTACAGAGCAACAGAAAGGAAATAATCATCATTTCAGCAAAAGTGCTGATAAGGTCAAACAGTTGGAGCAGATTTCTCTCTCAAAGGCTGTCACAGATTAGAGTAATGGAAGAAAATTATGATTAAAGAAAGAAAACTGGACTGAAATAATTAGCTGATTAAATACTGACTCATTACACAAAATGATTTGGAAAGTCTGAAGGGCTTTTAAAGATTTCTGTGGGCATTTGCTGCATTTTTTTTTTTTTAATAACTTATTTCAGTCCAGTTCTTGTGTATGAATGTTTTCAGAGGAAAGGCTTCACACTTATCATTTGAGAATATAAAAAACTTTACTTAAGAATGAAACAGTGTTGTGTCTATATAAAAACAAACAACCATTTAACTCTTTAGACACTTCAGTACTAGCAACCTGTAACTGTAGCAAACACATCATATGTTCCAATTTTTTTATTCACATCTTCAGAAAAATGTGCCCATGATAACAGAGTTTAACAGGCCCAAAACATTTTTTTGCACCAACAGGGTTATTCTCAAAGAGCTGGTTAGGAAATATCTCCTGCATCTCTGCATTGTGTGCTCTGGGTCGTTTTTGTAAACTCAAAAAGGGAAAGATTAAAAAAAAAAAAAGGTAGGGCTGAGCCACTGACTGTTCACTGAAGCATCATCAGAAATATTCTCCATGTTGGGATGGCTAAAGAAGCCATTCTTCAGAAAGGGAAACAGAGATATGACCCAAGAACGAGATTGAAATCAGTGGCAACAGGTCTGATGGGGTGTTAAATACTCCTACAAGCCTGGACTTCAACACCACTGAAGCGGTGTGAGATCATCTTGACATAGACTGGATTAAAACGCAGCCAACAACCAGAGAAGAGCTTTGAAAAGTCCTTGAGGGTGCCTGGAAAACTTCCTGAAGACTAATAAAACTAATTACACAACAGTTTGCCTCATTGTGCGGCAAATTAAATGTGGCATATCAAATATTGATTTTAAGGTCATCTTAATTGTACACACTGCTTTTTGCCTATTATACTGCACTTATATAGATGTTTTCATATGTTTCTACAAACCACTGCATCTATTTCAGTTTCCCCAGCAATATATAGAGAAACAAGGGATGGGTCAACACTTCTGCACAGCACTTGGAGTTGAATTAGGCTCCTTTCAGGATGTTATACAGAAAATCGTGCTGCAATACTCAGTAGGTAGTGGCCCCACCCATGATGGTCGTGAGGCCTTCTTGTTTGACAAAAGGCTTGAGAAGAAATCGGATGATGTAGCACTGACTAAAGTTTGCCACCAGGTGGTGGAGTGATGCACGCAGTAAGAGCTCAGTGCAATATGAAGTGTAAACAGCCACAAAGGGTAAAACCATTCTTCTCGACTGTAAGCATACTGAAGCATGAGGAGAAGCAGAGGCACCTTTCTCCTAGCTTTTAACAAAAATTGGGGATTTCTTTTAAATGCTAAAGGAATTCATGCAAACTGTACCTTGCAATAACATTTTCTTCATAAAAAGTAGCTGGATGCAGTACTCATTTACTAAACTATTACTTTGTTCATAAAACAATTAACTAAATGCTAAGTATATTGTTTGTAAACCCGTGGCACCTACAGGAATTGCGTAACACTATTTAATATGATGGAAAATCAACACCAGCCTCATGATTCTTGGTACATGCAAAAGGCTGCACATAAATCAGAATTTCACATCATTTTTTTAACCACTTCTGATGCATTGTCATTACTGCGATACTCACAAAATCCTGTTGGATATCAGAGAAGTCTTTGCCGTATTTTTCAAGCGCCTCCTCAAACAGGTTGGCCTCTGAGGCGCTCCACTCCTCCATTTCATCCCTGCAGAGGACGGGCCCACCCTGAGGCACCAGTGCTGCGATGGCTCGAGTCATGTCATAGCCTGTGGCATGGAGGGTGTCCATAGCATGAAACTAACCACAAGAAAAAAAAACAAACATGTTTGTGTGTTAGAAGGTTGTTAAAAGCAATTATGTGCTAAATATCAACAATAACCAGCTGATGTCTTTGTATAAACAAGACTATATTTTATTTGTTCAGCCAATATGCAAAGCTGTGGGTTGTGTGTGCGTGTGTGTGTGCATGTGTGTGGGTAGCTCCAAGGTCTCTCATCTATGTTTTATATATAAGGATGAGATGTAGGGCAGAATAGGCTTACTCCAGGCCTCCAGGGCCCACGTGCTTGTTAAGATAATCAGCTACAGCCCTAAATGATCAGTGACAGATTCAGATTCGCATATCAAGACACATGTGCACCACAAGCATTTGCTTTAACAGTCCTGCTTGTCTACGATGCTTTCCACATATTGTGTGATGATGATTTAACCAACGTCGGATTTCATGTATATCTTACCAAGGTGATGTCTCTGGAGGCTGCAGCAGCACTCATGTGGAGGCTCGGCTGTCGGACAGAGCTGCTGCAGTCCAAAGCTCTGGCAAACGTGCCAACTGACCTACGGCACACAGACATGGGAGGAATATGAAGTGAATGAGCATTAAAAGCTTGAAAACATCAAAGAGAAACTGGAACAGCATGGGCCTTTTTCAGATTCACCATGATAATGCCAGCTGTAAATCCAGGAATTTCCCCCAAAGACTTCAGATCACACTTACATGATGTGTTAATAAGACTATTTTAGAGGCTGTTTTCAGATTATTTTCCCACTCTTCTGACTCTCAGTGACATCTCCAAGCTGAAGATCTAGCTTTTAGATTTGAAGGTGACATTAATCTCCTGAACTAAATCTCTAATTTTCCCAAAATATAGGAGGGTTAATTTGTAGCAGATATTGTTCTTGCTCTCTCCAAGTCTGCATTGGCTTACCGGGCAACTACTAAAAACTGATCGATCTGCTTCTCTGTTAATGAGCTGTCGGGGTCCCAGACTTTCTCTTCAAGTTTCTCCAGGTCCCTGGTGTCCTCCTCACCTGAATTTAACCACAAAACAAACAGAAGTAACTCTCTGATCACAACAGCAGGTTAGTGTTCACTCAGAAGACGTAGAACAAAAAGTATTTGTAAAACCCAGAAACGTGATTTCACTTTTGGATTTTTTTTTCCTCTCATCTTTGAAAATTATTGCAGTCTTTAAACTAATAATAAATCCCAGTTGAAGCTGCAGAGTCTGTCAGGCTGCCAGGCAGCCTGCAACAAACCAGCCAACCAGCCTGAGCTGTTAACACATGTTGGAGAACTTCATTAACACGGCTTTAATCAGAAAGCTTTGTGTCCCATGGTGCTCTAATTGCAATTTCTGAGATTTTTCCCACCTGCTAAGAACACAGACTCTGGCTAAACACACTACCTGAAATATGGCAGAAAAATTACCACACTTCAAAATGATCAATTTGACAAATAAATCTAAACTTTCTTTCAGGCAGTTAAAATGAAAATAATACTGGATTTCATCATTCTGGACAAACTGCAAGGCCAAAACGCTGACATAAATATCACTCTGGTGTATCAACTTTATACCTTTTTCACACATTCATCATCACATTGGTATAACATTCAGAAGTCAGTGCATGTGTAAACATGTTTTATGAAAAAAGGAAACTTTGTTGAGGCGGCACATGACTGCTCACATCAGTGAAGCAACTGTCTTCCCTGCAGGTTACTGTAAAGGGATCAATTTTGCAGCACACACATGAATAGATTTTTCTTCATGTAAATTACATAATTAAGTTTCATAAAAATGCATCTTTGTTCCTCTCTTGCAACTTAGATATTGATGGTGAGATCAGAACAACAGGAAAAACATGAAAAGTTGCACTACGCCTAATGCAGAAATATTACATCACCTGGCGGTGGGGTAAAATGTTCATTACAAGAAAAGCTCAATGTGGATTTTTATATGTACCTTCGTTCAGGAGGTCGGTGATGTCGGCCTGGTATTTATTGCCTACGCGGATCTCCCCCTTATCGGCCAGCAGGGTCTTCTGCTGAGGGTCATACACCAGTGAGTAGAAGAAGGCATCCTGGGAAATACAGATGGCAGGAAGGTATGAGGATGGAATGAAGGAAAGGGAAGCGGGACCCAGCATGTGAGAGGGGAAAGAGTATGGTGCATCTGTCTCTATGTGTGTGTGTGTGTGTGTGTGTGTGTGTGTGTGTGTGTGTGTGTGTGTGTGTGTGTGTGTGTGTGTGTGTGTGTGTGTGTGTGTGTGTAAGCGTTTTCCTCTCTGCTACTCTCTCGTCTCCTCATTAGTGTACGTGAAAAGAACATTCTGGGTCAACATGATGAATAATTCATCTGGAAACAAGAATCTTTAAACTCATAAGACTCACACCCATCCAACAACGCTCGCATACACAGCAACGTCCTAAAATCTCACACATTTTCAGTTTTGGAGACTAATGCTCCAGGGCATTAGCACCTGGTGTGCACACACACCTCTCTGTCCAGGTACGACTTCAGGGCTTCTGTTTCATTCAGCAGCGTCACACAGCACTTTCCTCTGATGTAAGAAAAGTAGATGTGTAAGGAAAAGAGGGGGGGGAAAGAAACAAAGCAAGTTAGAAAAAATGTTTAAACAAAGAACAGGACTTGAGATAGTGTGTGTGTGTGAAAAAAGCTGCTCCTCTAGCCTGAACTCTCCTTCATGAGAAACTAAAAGAAAGGAGCTGGATCCTCCAGTTTTTTTTATAAATTCTAGTTGAGTTCTGACAGCAATCATCTACTTCTCCTGTCTGAATTCAGTGTTTTGCCAGCTAATTAGTTGTATCTCTCTAACCCGAGGCAAGTGTGATTTGACAGAGTAACAAAGTGAGACACCTTGTGAAACATTTTTGCTCACCGGTGTTAACTTAGAAAACTCAATCGAGCATGAATTCTCAATAAAAACAACTGCTTATCAGAGTATTTTTATTCAAGCAGATGTCAGTTTGCTCTTTCAGCTACTCTTCAGAAATGTCAAGCAGTAATGAGGTAATGATTAGGTGCATTTGCTCAGAGCTTACTGATGAGCGAAGATGGGTCTAAATGTAGAAATGGATTTCTGTTGACATTTAGCACTCAGTTTGCACACTGCAGGTTTACTTTTTCCTTTCATTTGGTAGACTTTACTATCTGACATGTTAGCAGTTTAATGCTGTGTACACTACCAGACAAAAGTTTAGAAATACTCCCCCATTAGATTTCATGGGAAAGTAGTTTCAAACTTTTGACTGGTAGTGCACTTTTTGGTTGTTAGAATATATTAAATTGTTTGTGTGTGTAAGAGTGAAGGTTAAAATCTAAGCAGCATGGATAATAGACTCATCCAGTCTTTAACATTATGATCACTGCAGGTCATGAAATGCTGATAAAAGTGCTGCTACTGAAACATATCTGGTACCATAAATATCTAAAGTCATAGTTCTCCTTGAGATTTTTATTAAATTAAACCTTAATTTTTCTGCATTACTTCTAATTTTCATTGATTAACTAGTTTTCTTTATGGCATTTAATTAGCAGGAAAATCCACCTTTACTGCACTGAATTCTGAGAACAAAACCAGGCTCAAAATGATTATAAGGCATATATATATATATATATATATATATATAGTTGCACAATTTACTTTAATATAGTATAAGTTACGTTTAAAGACAGTGCCAGCTTTGCTAAACACAATTATTCCTATTAGGATCAAATCGGACTGGTTATTACTTTTAAGTATCCAAGGAACCATTAGGCATTTGTTGCTTTAGTTTATTCATCAAAAGTAGGTTGACTACAAGCATGTGCTCATATTTTCCCAGCAGATTTTTTATTTAAAACAAAACTATATCTCATATTTGAAAGAAATAGTTTAAAAAAAAAAATCCTCTTTATTAAAAATGCGACAGACAAAAACAAAACGAAGCTAAAGTGGGTTTTAAAAGTTACAGACTTAAAACTCATAAGAAAACAACGACAATCTGAAAGTAGCAGCTGCTCTGATAGCAGTATGGTAACAGCAGCTTACCTGATGTGCGTGGCTGGTAAAGACTCCAGCTGGCGGGACAGGAACAGCTCTCTGTGTCTGAGCTGGTGTTTCTGTTTCTCAGGGAGATCTGCCATCTCTGGATTCTCCATCTCCTCCTCCAGCTCCCCTAGGTAGTGAAAGCGGTACAGGGTCAAACATATGCACATCAGATGAGCCAAAACAACGGCATCCACAGGGAAAACAGTGCAAATGCAAATGTATCTGCTGCTGTAGCTACACACATAGGTCTCAGGTGCACAACAAGCGGACGTAAAACACAAGGATGAACGCTTGATGAGCCGGAACAATGGAGTCCCCAGAGGCAGGGGGAGTCATGTTCAAGCTACATAGCGGTATTTAATACAAACCTTACAGATTTTATCTACAGAAACAAAGATAATGATGTAAGGTCTCAATTTTCTACCCTTCAGTGATGAAACAACAGCCTCAGTATTATAGCATGCATCCTAGAGACTCCCCATCATTCATTAATGAATAGATGCAGCATTAAAAACTTTTCCTTCAACCATTTTCTTCCCATTTTCATGTGCTACAGTAAGTTTACTGAAAGCACCTTTGATTTATATGTATACATGTGTATATACATTGCGCTGGGACATATGACCAAAATCTCATACCCCGATATGGCTCATTTTACATCCCCATAACGATATACATAACAATATAAAATTGTTTGTGTAATTTTATATCAGTCATCAGTCATTTGTCAGATGAGCTTGGCAACAGCAGCAGTGATCTCCTTCCACCTGCAGGAACTATGTCCGTGTGGCGTTTCACGGGTAAATGCCTGTTGCAGCGTTTGCGTCTGGAGTTTATTATGAGCGCTTTTGCCACCACTTAACGCTGCTTTTCTGGTTTTTGCTTATTGACTCTATGCTTTATTCTTTATCCTGATTCTTGTGCAGGTGATAAAATTACTTAGTCCGTTGTTGGGACTGTGAGCTAGTCTGTCTTTTTATATCCAAACCGCATCTATGAGACAGAAAATTCCCCTCTTTTATGAACAAGCTCATCAGTTTTGGTTGGCTGATCATCTTTATTATCCTGCTCTGAAACACGTCTGCTACCGTCTTTCTCCATGTTTGTTTATATATCGCAGCATGCATGCTGTAAAGCGCATCTTGAGGTAAAATACTGCCGTAAAGCACATTATCGTGGCGTAAACGATAGATGCTCATATGAAACGGCCAGCCCTATATATACATATAAATAAATAATATATATTGAATAACAAAAGTCAGATTATCCATTTGGTGTTTGGTTGTTGGGTGTGTTGTTGTATATTGACTGAGATAAGATATATCAATTTAATAACATGGATCTTACTTAAAAGTACAGAAAAATATATGAATTCAGAAAAATATATGAATTATTTGTGTTAAAATGTGCAAAGTAGACGCACATGCAGCTGATATGATGTTGGCAGAAATCTGCTGAACAGTGAAGATAGCTTTAAATGTAATTACATTTTAAAGATTTTTCAAACAGAGTTAGTCAAGAAATTAGAAATGAACTCTGACAGTAAATCTAATTAAGTTTCCAAACAAGTTTCTATAAAAACTAAATTTAATTGAGTTTGTAGCAATGTGTCGCAGAACAGAAGACTTGGGTAAAGAGGAGAAAGGGACACAATTCCAACAAAACAAGCCGAAAAATCATTTAGGAAATCTTTTTTCACAGTAAATACACTTCTAATGTAATCCTGGGCTATAATAAAAAACAAAATTTGTGTTTTTTTTCCCTTTTCCTATCAGACTACGTCAATTTCTAGCTTCACCTAAAGCAGGGATCCCCAATCCTGGTCCTCGAGGACCGGTGTCCTGCAGGTTTTCCAAGTGTTCCTTCTGGAACACACCTGACTCAGACTCAGACAAGCTTTGCACGTGTCTGCTAAATACACACTGATTTGAATCAGGTGTGTTGCAGCAGGGACACTTGGAAAACCTGCAGGACACCGGTCCTCGAGGACCAGGATTGGGGATCCCTGACCTAAAGGACACTGAATACCTGTTTTGGCAGGAGCAGCATATCAGTTTAGAAGTAAACTGCGCCTAATGCATTAAACTAGTGCAAGTTTTCCTTGAGTCCATTTGGTGTCAAACTTCTGAAGTCAGTGAGAAGAAGAAGAAGGTGTTACAGGTGATATTAGAACATTTGAGTCAGGAATGCATCTGAGTCATTCTGACTGAACAGATTTAGCTGGTGGTGGTGGGAAGAATCACTACCACAAACTCCTTTCCTCATCTGTGGATGAGGAATATGAAGAATATGGAAGATACAGCAGAAGCACTGAAACAAAGGGGTGACGATATTGGACAAAAGAAGAATAGAAAAATAAGACAAAATATGGAGTTGGGGGAAAGTAACAAGAGTGGTAAATGACTAAAAGGAGGCGTAAAACAACAGGGAATAAAGACATTGAGAAAGAGAGAGAAGAAAGAAAGGTGGCGATAGAGAAATCAGCAGGGCGAGAGACAGGCGGGACAAGAGGGAGAAAGACAGCCTGAGGAGAAGTGAAACAAAGAGTGAGAGAGCAGTCGGTACGTGCTCCAATTCATTTGGAGTTTCATTAGAGGAAGCGAGACAGAAAGTGGGAGACAGGGAGCAGAACAAAAGCAATCAAGGGATTTTCAGGAGAAGAGATGTGTGGCCAAAATCAATAAGTACTCCTTCGCTCCCTCACTCTGCCCAGCACTCAGCACGCAGCAGACACACTATCAGTGCCCAGGCAGAGCAGTGCACACACAAACACACACAGCATGAGTCTAACCCCATCCTACTCTATGTGACAGCAGTAAGTCATGAACAAAAACACATACAAAACAAATAAACAGTAAGCCGCACGCAACAGGATGAAAAATTACTTTTGAAAAGTATATAAAGAGAGTATAAGCTGAGTCAGTAATACACACATATGCATTAATTTCAGTGTTCAACTCTTTGGATGCAGTAAGCTAGATTAATAGAGCTAATGCTAACTAGGCAGGTGCTAAAATGATAAAACTTACACTGCAGTGGTGCTTTGTATTAATATATCCACTAAGAGCCAAGTCTTGTGTGGTAAAACTACTTCATTATGACTGTGCCCACAGTTCTCTACAGTGACAGAAGATTTATTTTGTGGTGGTGCGTTACATCACTGCAAGTTACATATGTTCCATAAATGTCACACACATCAGTAATTGCTATTGAGAAAGTATAAGAGAACATAGCTTCTTCATACAAAACAAGTATTCATCTGTACAACTATAAACTGCAGTGAACTTCAGCTACACACATCATTCAAGTCTGAAAATTACCAATGCTTTTTTGTCACATGCAGATAATTGTGATTAAGTGTGAAGGAAATGTATGTGTGCCATACAAATCATCGTAAATGTTAAACCACATTAAGATTTTGATTAATTTTACTTTTTTTTTTTTTTTTTTTTTTTTTAACTTGACGCAGATTATAGACATATACATTTTATAAACACTGCTAAAAAAAAATTAAGGGAACACTAAAGTAACACGTTGTAGATCTGAATGAAAGAAATATTTTTATTAAATACTTTGTTCTTTCCATAGTTGAATGTGCTGACAACAAAATCACACAAAAATGATCAATGAAAATCAAATGTATCAACCCATGTGGAAAAACACACTAAAGGCTGATCCAGCTTTGATGTAATGTCTTTTAAACAAGTTAAAATGAGACTCAGTAGTGTGTGTGGTCTCAGCGTGCCTGTATGACCTCCCTACAACACCTAGGCATGCTACTGATGAGGTGGCAGATGTTCTCCTGAGGGATCTCCTCCCAGACCTGGACTAAAGCATCCGCCAACTCCCGGACAGTCTGTGGTGCAACTTGCCGTTGGTGGATGGAGCGAGACATGATGTCCCAGATGTGCTCAATTGGAGACAGATCTGGGGAACGGGTGGGCCAGTCCATAACATCAATGCCTTCGTATTGCAGGAACTGCTGATACACTCCAGCCACGTGAGGTCTACCATTGTCTTGCATTAGGAGGAACCCAGGGCCAACCGCACCAGCATATGGTCTCACAAGGGGTCTGAGGATCTCATCTCGGTACCTAATGGCGAGCGCATTGGGGGCCGTGCGGTCCTTCCAAAGAATGGCCACCCCACATAATTTTTTTTATTTTACAATTTTTTTTTAAAAAATTTTTTTGTCAAAAATCTATACATACGTATATATTTATTTTAAATTTTCATATGTTCAGATGCCAGATGAAAAAGAAGTTATGTTTAAACGCGGTCATCATGCAATTTTTTCATGTGGTCTGGTGTTTATATGGTAGGGAGACAAGGAATAATTATCCCATCAACGCTTCTAAGTCAACAGATAAAGCCCAGAATAATTTGCAAAAACAAAAAATATTTTATGACATTATGGTAGATGTTGAATACACTAATGGCTAACTGCAGTTAACCCATACTACTGCCATCAGAGAAAATGTGAATTTCCTCAATAACGTCAAGACTATTCTAGGCATTTGCTTCATCTCGGTGTCTAAGGGTGTGTTTCCAGGGTCAAGGATTCTATGTTATACATTGCAGCTGCCCTAATGATTGAAAATGATAGTAATATTATCTTCAAGAATGTTAGCACGTTAACTGGGTGGGTTTTTGAGCCTTTGGGGGTTTTTCTCAAGCAAGTGACCCCATGATGTGGCAGAGGTCTGCACTCTGAGTGCTTGTAGTTTTTTATGAACTGACTTGTAAGAACACTGATTAGATCACAGTGAATTAGCCTGAATTGACTAAGTCTGTAAACTGTCCCTAAATTACTTTGTTGTGAATTAGTGCAATACAAATGAAGCTGAATTGAATTTAAATACATTTAACAAGAAATATTCTTTAAAAGATAAATTCCTAAAAATATGTGTATCGTTAGGTTTTCTGATTAAAAGTTTGATTTTGTGCTACAAAATTAGTAGGAACTTGAAACATGATTAGAGCTCTTGGGAGACGTGTTCTATATGGCCGGATCTATGAGTTCACACTTGCACACAAGCGTGCTAGCAGGATTACATAGTCTATCAGCAGGCTGACTCTTACAGTTGGCCTCTGACTGTGACTCCCAAAAGCAACTCAACTCCCCAACCTCAGTCCTCCTCCTCCTCCTCCCTCCCCTGAGTCAATCTCCTGGAAATGCACCCACACCATACTCTCTACAAATTGCTTCTCCATCTCACCTGTCCCAGCCAATTATCAATTATTGATGAATGGGTCGCCTTACGGGGCTTGGAGACAGAGAGGGGAGGTAAGAGAGAGGAAAGAGCAGGACTGAGGGTGAGCTGAGGAGGGGAGGGGGAGAACTGTAGACCACTATTCCTTAAAGTGAGTACACCTCTAAGAAACAGTGTTAATGTAGCTGCAGACAGTTACAGAAGATTCACTTCTAATTATTGTTGGTTAGAAAGAAAATGACAGTTTACTTACGACTCCCATTAAATGTGTGAATAGAAAAATCAATGGCATGATGTGATGTGTAATCTGTGTTACAGTTTAAGCGCTGCAGTTTTCTGGACAATTTACAGCCTTTCCTTCCTATAGGCGACTGGCTTTTTACATTTTAACAAAAATCAAAACTACCTGTAATCATACCCAAACGGCTGTCAAATAATCAATACCGAGATAAATGCTCTGCAAGTCTACCTCCTTGTATTAAATAAAGCTTTAGATTTATAGGCTTAACACTCCAGATAGACATGTTTGCCAAGTCAAAAATGAATCTTAGTTTTTTTGGATTATGGATGTCCTTCCACATCACTCATGTGCACTGTGAACTTTTGTTTTCCTCCCCATTGGCAGCACATTCCACACAAGACTACGAAACAAGAAGACCATAGTCAGGAAATAAGACAAGGTAGTGCTGAAGTGCTGAATTTTTTTTTGCTGTTGGGATAATAAGGGATGTCTGCAACCAATGGAAACTTTCCTGAGGGCTTGTCCTTGAGCTGAAGTCACAGGAGTACAATTTTACATTAGGATACAGTCCAACATTTTATCCCAATTGAAAATAAAAGAATTAACTGAAAGCAATAAGAAGGAACAATCATTACTTAGAGATAAATTTCTGACCGGGTGGTTTAAATGGATTGTTTACACTAAAACTTGAAATAGCAGTGACAGAGAGCCATGACACCATACAGCCAAATACACCATGTACACAAAATAAGCCAATATTTGTTAAAAATGGGAATATACGTAAAAGAAACTAGTCAATTCCATCAGTTTTAAACAGAAGATGAGAAAAGTTTATGTTCAAGCTCAGCTGAGGCAAACATCACTGTGTTCACATTGAGTCACATTGTCACAAGCCATGTGTCATGACTAGATGCATGCTTCTCTCTACAAGTAGCAAAATGAAATGGTTTTATTTCAGTAGGAAGAAAAATGCTCCAACACAAAGCCAACAATGTCAGGGAGTTTTCTTAAGCAACCAGGTCATGGTTTCTTGACAAAGCTGCTGTTGTTGAATTCTTCAAATGTATGTTGTGCTTTAAGCATCACAAGTTGAGTGTGATTCTGTCTTATTACACTCAAAGGAGGTCAGACATCGACAGCACCAACATCTCAGAGAAAAATGGCTTAAGGTTGGGTATAAAAGAAAGAAATTATACTTCAGATTGGGCTGCTCGATTATAGCAAAAATCATAATCACAATTATTTTGACTGAAATTGCAATTTCGATTATTTAACATGGGTTTTTTTTTTTTACATTAAACTGTGACTTTTAAAAAAAAAGGTCTTTAGGTTTCCACATATTTTAGAAAACAAACAAATAGCATGAAACTTTGTCTGACAAAGTAAATACTGATGTAAACTGAATAGATAAATATAAGGATTTTACTGGATTTAAGGAATGCTGCGCGTCGTGGTGTTCTCGACTCCGCGTCGGGCATTATAACAGTCTAGTTGTTTAATCCGCTTTTACCATGGTCCCACACAGTAAATATTTAATTTGTATTTCTTTTCTACAACATATGCTGAAGTATAGGAACAATTTCATGTTGGCCTCGATGTACGTTTTATGCCAAACAACCGCTGTCAAGCGACAGCGCATTTCTCTCATTCACCTGTTAAAAGACAGCTGATCTGAACCAGCTGATTAACGCGTTGCTATGGTAACGCCCCGTAACAGAGGGATATTATAGTGATTTAACTCGCCAAATTACATATGTGTTTAGACGAAAATTGCCAGTTCTCACTGACAATGGTATAAACTATGTTTAGGTGAACTTCCACAACCTACTGCAGTTATTCTACATTGACCTGCAGCCGGAGCCGACTGAGACTGGCCGTCTGGGAGTGCTTTAGGACGGGAAAGGTTCCTGCTGCTCGTCCATTACAGTAACTGGAGAACAGTATGTGCCTTCAAGTCAGTCGCCAAAATACCAGAAAAGTCTCTAATAACTCCAGTAAAAGTTGCTAGATTTGTCGCTTTTAACAATAAAAGTCGCCAGATTTAGCAAGAAACTCGTCAAGTTACTGAATGAAACCAAAGCGGCTGTGGGAGGAGTTTACAGCACAGCGCTGCAATGCCAGAGACGCTCGATTAGCAACTGAAGACAGCAGGAGAGGAAACTGCAGAGAGAAAAATAATCGCACCCTTTTATTTTTATGATCGTTGAAAACCCAGATCGTAATCGAGATAAAAATCTGATTAAACGCCCAGCCCTAACTTCAGATACCAGATGACTGGGATTATTTGTGCCAACTACCTCTGAAGACTTTATTTTAATATCAATATTCTCATTTTAATTTAAATATTCATCCACTTTTCCTCCAATCTGTTATGCATGCAGGTCACATTGTTACTTTCTCCACATCAAATATAGATGCATGCATGCCATCCACTGAACACATGTCAATCAGGATGTGAAGACTGAGTTGTAATTTACATTATTAGCAGTTTGTGAAGTGACATGTACATGGTAATGGTCTGATCCCCCTACTTTTGCTTTTCCCACTTGAGTTTAAAACACCTTTAAAATCCCATCAGCTTTAATGTTCAATAAGGTATATTTTGCACAAAATACAAACATTCTGCAACACGGAAAATTTATTAGAATCACATTAAATCATTCACAAGTGAAGGGAAAAAATATTGATCATTGCATCAAAGAGCGAACGTTGTGCTGGGAACACGTGGTCCTGGACATTCTGCTACACTGTGGGGAGTCTTGATCTGCAGCAAACAGCAAAACATCTAAGCACTAGCTTGAAAACATGAAAAAATGCTAATGGGATCAGACTTCTCAATCACTCCTGCTCCCAGTCAAATGAGGTATCCAGATGAACACTGCAGAGCAAGCCTGATCTATAGACCTTACCCTGCATCCTAAAAGACCAAAACAAAACACAATGGAGTTCTAATCATTTGAATACATCTCCCTATCACTATCATGTGGCTTAAATCTTTTGTCAGATAAAAACTCAAATTGATTTTTTGAGGAAATTATAAGAAAGTGTGTCTCCATTAGGAGCTCATTCAGACTACTGCACCAGAGTTTGAATAGCATACCAAATGGATGCCAGTGCCAACCTTAATCATGCTGCTGCAGTGCATGCTGCCATGTGTGATTTCCTGGCGCAACCTAATTTCTCAATCCACATATTGAGCGCTTGTTAATATTTCAACATATTTTTTTTTCTCTTTTGCAATTTTAAGCAACAAATACAACGCACAATTTTGATGTAAAGTTACCCTCTCCTTTGATAAACACAGCAGATTTTATATGTTTACAATATAAAAAAGGCTATATGAAAGGCTGGGATGCTGTGCAGCATGAGATTCAGTGAGACAAATTCAGTGAAGGATTTGGTCACACACGGCATGTCAAATAAAGAGTAGCTTTATAAATGCTAAAATAGGCCGTTTTCACACTCAAGACTCATGTTCTGTGAATGTATTCGACATATTCTGCAAAAGTTGAATGAAAGCACAAAAGAGAGATGACAGGTTTATGCCTCTCTATGAGAATCCAGTGGCTATAACTGGACCTTCCCGATAACTAGTTTAACTGCTGCTAATTTTGTAAATCATCTCACAGAGAACATTGCATCTATTGTTTATGGGAGGAAGGATCTACATCTCAAAAGTAGGAAAAGATTTGAGTCATGGCAAATTCAAGTGTGTGAAAGGAGGAGCTACAGAAAAGTAAAATGCCAAGTCTGCCACAGAGGTTGACTACTCAGAAACCCGCTTCACTCTCAGGGGAGGGACTAATACTGGAGCTGGAGGCCTCTTTAAGGGAGTGCTCCAAAACCTCTGTAAGCAAAATATTTGATCAATGACTCACAGCAGACACACATGAAGAGACGCTGGTTTATATGTGCACACACCACAATCATTCTGTAACCGAAGTGAATTAAGCGTACCCCTACAGCAAGTGCTTTGACAGCGCCTAGAGCTAACAACTCAAGTCCATCATGCATAATAAGTGCAGACACAGATCTACACTCACATAAACATGCATATGCACACATGCGCTAAGAGAAAGTACGCCTGCAACTAAAGTAATGCAGGCAGGATGTAGCCCACACCCATGTGGTGCAGAGTAATTCTTGCCATTCATTTCTATTCCAATATATATATGATGTAAATGTCTGGACACCCCTTTCCTAAACAGTCACTGGCACAGCTTCGCAAAAGCCAAGATAATTCAAACAAATATCACTCTACACCAAGACTAAGCTATTTGCATCAGTTTATGTGCAAGTAGTTCAAAGTACTCCATACATTTATTTTTACCAGCAATGCAATTGCGATTATTAACTGAATATTCACATATAAATGGCAAAATATACGCAGGATGCAAAGAAGAAAGATCTATAGAAAATACCCATATTTCACGCTGTGGCATTATCCCAAACACCATGAGAACAAACTCCTTCATGAGGAAGAAGTTTATTCAAAAGCGTTTGTCAAAAGTAAATAGCTTGAAACTGGAAACAAAAATAAAATAGAAAAAATTTTAAAAAACTGCATAAATGAAGTTGAAGCAGCACAATCTGAATGTAAAGGGACACATACACACACATGCATGCACACACAGACTAAAGCTTGTTACATCCTCCACGAGAAGGGAGAACTTTTTTCTTGTTCTCGCGCCCCAAGAATAAAATGAGTTTTTTGTAAAACTCTGAGAAGTGTGATTGGTTGGACATTTGAGGTGGGCGTGGTTAACACAGAAAAACATGAAGCGGAAAGTTGCCGTTTCGCTGTTGCAGGTAAATCTTTTTGATAAAAGAGCTGATCGCGGTGGTGAGAAAGCACGAACATTTTTATAACCTGTGGTATTAAAGCACACGGACGCAGCCGTGTGCACAACCTGTCCTGCTGCAGACGAAGTTGATCGTTAAATAAGAAGTAACTGGGTTTCTTGCACTTAAAGGCAGACATCGCTGCCCGTAGTGATCCCTCCCATGTTGCAGACAAAGTTTCTCATGGAGAATAAATGGATGTGCTGAAAAAGAATGTTTTTCTTTTTCTTGCAGCCTTGAGAGCAAGAACAAAATTCTAGCTTCTCGTGGAGGATGTAACAAGATTAACAAGCTGATGCTGTGTGGTCCAACCAAACAAACAATTCTGGTCTGTCACAAATGCTTCACTAGGTCTCTGCGGACTCTGTGGTTTAGATTCATACTTGTATCTGTGCTCATTCGAACAGGTCACTTGGTATTTTCTCAGGCTCACACATAGACATACTTAAAGTTTCACTCCCAAAGAGCCAACATTCAGTCTGCCACACCCAGTCAGATTACAGCAACTAGTCTGCTAACCTACAAAAAAGGATGGCAGCGTTACTAGCATTAATGCTACTCCCAAACTCAAAGCTGTGGTAAAACAAAAACCAATTATTGATAGATTTAAGTTTGATCTTTATTTTGTCAGTGGCTTTATAATATAAACTTAATATATGGCGTATTATGCTCTTTCCTTCAGGCACCGTGGAGCAGCTCTCTGACAGCATCATTTCCAATCGACCACTTGGGAGGAGACCAACAGCCTGAAAGGCTGCAGCCTTTACTTAACTATGATTCAGTCTTTCAAAAATGTGTCTTCTGCAAAGTCATCTTCTTGGACCTGTCACACTAGCCCTCACAAGCTGTATTTCCCCTCACCTCTTTTAAATCCCTGTTTGATAGCCTTGCTCTCTGAGCAACAAGCTCGAACCAATATCAAAAGAACAGAGCTCAGCATGAGGTCGGGACTACTCAAAAGTCTCCCAGCTGAGCCAGATAACAAGGAGCTTGCAGGAAGATTTGGAGGACAGCAGCACATTTAAGTGAAGGCTACACACCAACACTTTCAACAGATAGCACATACAAAAGTCTGGACCAGAAAGCAGTTTAAATTTTTATCACTTCTCGATAATTCTATAAACAAGCTCTATAACCAAGCTACATAACATGCAGAGCTGTATTTTTCAAGTAACTTGCTGGATTAGATGCAAAAGCTCTACAATTTTGCAGTGAAAAACAGATGTAGACAGTTGCCCAAAAAAACGGTTTTATGCCGAGGGTGACGTGTTTCTGATGCCTGATCTATGCAGGCGGGTATGGTTGGTTACTCACTTGCGTGTTTGTCTGCCAGAGCGATGAGTGTGCTGGAGATGTCCCTGCGACGGTAAAAACACACCACTTTGGCCTCCACGTTCCCATTGGCTGTCTGCAATCCAGAGACAAATCGGCGTTACCACGGCAACAAGTTGTGCCACACACAAAGCCCTAACACATGCAGGGTGTACACACAAATAAAGAAGAAACAAATGAGCTATGGATAGATGGTTTTTTTCCTTTTTTCAAAGAAACTTTGCCTGAAAACAAACAGAATTAAAGCTATTATGTAGCAGCAATCTGGACAGGATGTAATCCATAAACTTTTGTTTTTTCAACTACATTGTTGTGATGTTGAACTGTATACTTACATACTCACACATGAAAAAGGAAACAATCAATGTCAAAAGACTTAAAATATGCTCTCAGCTTTTTCTCTGAATACCAAAAATATATACAAAACGCCCAAAACATTTTTATACTTTTAAGTTATTAATTACTAAATAATACAAACTTTTTATTTCACAATAAAAAGGTTACAGTATAAATGGATCATTTACACCCATATATCAAAGATAAAATTTAACATTTCTGGTCAACAAAGAAAGTGAAGAAGACCATGAGATAAAAAATAAAATAAAAAAGACAGATTTGGTGCGCAAGAAAATCTAAACAGAGATCAGCAAATCCTAACTACATGGAGGTCAAATAATACAGTAAAACTATAAAGCAAGCAAACAAAGTATGCTAGAATTGAAAATTTAAATTCATTAATTTTTATATGTGCATTCAAGTTACATGCAAGCCAACACTTGTTCTGCAGCCAAACAAAAGCTGAGGAGGCAGCAAGGTGATAAAAGAGCAACTGTAAAACATCAAGTAGATCAGGCAGGAAAATTATATGAATAAGGAGGAAAGAAAAGTAAAAACTAAGGGTGGGACTCAATTTAAAATATTAATTTATTACAGCCTTTGTAATCACTCAATCTTGATTAATCACATTTTAATCACATAATATTTCCACCAAAAAGCAACCTTTTATTAAAAGAAATTTTTAATGGATGACTAAATAAAAAAAAATACAGACACAGGCTCTATTAATGTCTGGAAAAATACATTTCATTTTAAAACAGCAAAAAAGACTAAATATCCCGGGCCAAGTTAAATGTCATTTTTTTTATTCTCTAACAGCTTCTGCTGTTCTCTAACAGTCTACAACCTGTTAGTTATTTCAACATTTTAAATGTTTCTGTCCACACTCCTCTAGACATTAATATATGACAGCAACCCAGACTTTATTGTGGCTTCAGTCTGGTCATGCAGCAGAAGTGATCACCTCCTGTTCTGACTGCAAATTGAAGTTGGATGGTGTGTGAGCAGCAAGCTTCTTGTGTGTTCTTCTGAACGAGGGAGGGGGCTTACGCAGCAGCCGCTAATGGAGAGTAAGCAACATTACTCACCAAAAGTCTCCAATATCACCAGAAAAAGTCTCAAGACGCATTAATCAATCACTTTTTTTTTTTTTTTTTAAATAAACTCAGAGGGTCTGAAAAAAAAAAAACACTAAATATAGTACCAAAGTTACTAAGTTAGTAGGAGGTCTACCGTGTTCACCAGTATATTCAGTGTACCAGGAAATTGTGCACTGACAAATGTTCCAGGATTTAACATGTTAATTTTTCTGTAATTAATCAATTGTAATTAAAGATGTAAAACCATTTCTGATGAGGGCACAGCAAGCTGTGTGGTCTACATATGTGGTAGAATTACACACTTAAGTTTTGTTTTTCTTTGCTTTTAATCAGGAAATCCCTGGTAGCTCAGACTGCATCTCAATGAAATGATTATTTTATTACAATTGTCCGATGAAAAACTATTGAGGACAAAAAAATCCATCTTTAGTCTGGACTGGTCCATTGCTAAAAAAAAATTTAAAAAATTTCTGTTTGATTTCTTGATTTTAAAAAAAAAAAAAGTTTTTTTAAACAACATACAACATTCTTGACCTACATGTTTCTCTTAAGACTTGCAAACTCAGCTATAACATTTCTGGCTTTAAGCAGTTGGAAGTTGTCAAATTCCCCCCCTTGCACCTCCATACTTCCCTAACTTGTATCTCAAACATTACTGAGTAGAAACCCAAACGTCCCAGAGGAACACAGAGACTGACAGTGACAGGCAGAGTAGAAGGCTGACTTTAAGATCTGTGTCAATCACATTAAACAGTCTCCATATTATCCAGCTCTGGCCTGGATTACAGGACAGAGAACTGGAGACAGAGCCAGTTTAAAGAGACTTTTAATTATTCTGTTGATTAGTTTAGTACAAAATATCTGTCTAAACTTTACCGTTTTATTTTTTTTTTAGCAGCAATATATTTATATCTGAACTACACTGTTAACAGTAGTTCAATCGTATTTTACCTGATGAGTTCAAAATAGTAACTTATTAGGGTATCAAGAGTCCAAGTTCTCACATCATTTATCATTTCGATTGTCTGCTTGAATACTAGCTTTTGCAACTCAAAGTTGAAATCAATAAAGTACATCCATCCCATCTCATATGATGGGAGATTAAAAAGTCACTTATATATTATGTATAATGATAATAATAATCAAAATGACAAAAAGTCAGAAAAGATTATTTTAGTCCATTTATTACTAGCTGTTCAACTACCTTCTTAACTGCATAATAGCAAAAACATAATGTGTCCCAACACTGTAAAGGAGAAGGCCACATCCGCCTTAAGGTTTATTGTAAGACATTTAAATGTGACATATAAAACTGAAAAGATAAATAGTGTAATAAAGTTTTAGTAGACTAAAATCCCATCCAATATGAGTGTTTGCATCTGGTTGGATTCCAGCATCTCCACCACTGCAGCTCTTGTGGGATGTTCTCATTCTGCAGTGGTTAGGGCCCATCAAAAGTGGTCCAGTGAAGAGAAACAGGGTCACTGGCAGCCAAGTTGAACAATGTACATGTGGAAAGAGGGTGGGCTTATGTTGTTTGATCGAAAGGAAGAGCTACTGTAGCTAATAATGCTAAAAAGTACTGATTAAAACAAAGGTGTCAGACACACAGTGCATTACAGTTTGTTTCATATAGTGCTTTACAGCCACACACTGGTCAGGGTGCCCATGCTGACCAGTGCAAACTGTCAAAAGCGCCTTCATGGGCATTTCAGCTTCAGAACTGGCCCATACAAAAGAAAAATGTGACCTGGCTTGATGATTCTTCGCTAGGAAACCCTGGGTCCAGGCATTCATGTGCTTGTCACCTTGACACACACCGCTTAGCTACAGACTAAGAACGCCTGCTTAATGGTTTTTCCATGACAGCAGTAGCTTCCTTCAGCAGGACACAAACGTTGTTTAAAAAAAATAGTCAGAGGAACACAAATATATGGATATTTTGATGTGTTTACTTGTCCCTAAAATACTCCAGGTCGGTCACATTGAGGATGTGTGGGAAATGCAGAATATATTAGTCCAGACCAAGGACTGAAAGGTGACTGATACGACAGCAGCGCTAACAGCGCACATACCACAAAGGGCTATGGCTGTTTTAGTGAAAGAATGGGGGCCCTACAGAATATCAAATGATGTAGTTATAATGTTAATGACAGCTGATGTGAATTTTGCAAGGCTGTTAAAAGTGGAATAGAAGAGGGACTCCAGAGTGTGTTTGGCAGGTGGAGAAAGAATCACAAACATATGATGTAAAATGGTGTAAATATTCAACCTTAGCCACCCACTCACCTTGTTCAACTCCTCTATCCTCCTGATCAGCAGTGGGTTACTGGATGAGTTCTCAAAATAAACATAATCTGCAGAGGAACAGCAAGAGGGAAGAACAAAAAGAGAAACAGAGGAGAAGAGAAAGAAAAGTTTAAGAAAATAAAACCAAAGAAATTTCAAACAACATTGTGAGGGCAGGCAAATATACAAACCGCCTTCCTTCGCCATCATGAAAGCTTAACTTATTAACAGGAAACTTCAGCAGACACATGTGCAACATGTTGGTTTAGCTTGATTGGGCCAATTTAATGCACAGTAGATCCTTTTGTAATTGGGAAGTCTGACTAAATGAGATGCTGACGCGTTAATTCACACTCATACACGTAACAAATCTGGCTCTCCAAACCTCCAATTCGGTTTGCAAACCCTGCATTTTCTCAGCTCTCATGCTTTCTTTGTCTTATTGCTCCATTCATTCTCCCCCTGTGTGGTGGTGTTTGCATGCACAGTGTGTCTGCATTTGTGTGGGTGTGAAAAAAAAAGAGACAGCACAAGTTTTACTGTTTGTATGTGTGTGCTTGTGTGGCTCCTGGCGCCACTCCAGGCTCATTGGAGGCTTAGCTCTCACCAGGATGTCCCCACAAGCCCCGGTCTTGGTAGGGTGCCTGGTCTTAGCCCCGCATGTGTTTTGGCTGAGTGCTGCCAGATTATACCCCACACTTGGTAAGTTGCCTGATGCTGAAGCTATCCTCTCATCACCCTGAATCTGTCCTTTCCCATCCCCAACAACCCCGCCACCTCTTCTTGGCCACGGAGGTCAGAAATCAACTGAAATTCCACCAGTATAACCAAAACAATACACAGACTTTTGCCTTTATTTCCTGTATTTTACTAAATCCAACAAAAACTGGTTCAGGCATGCATCCATCAGGTTAGCACACTCATGATGTGCACTGACATCTAAAATAGCTTGCATTACACTTACGTCCAAAATCAGAGGAAAGATCCACATACATTTTCCATTAAAGTAACCATTCCTAACTTTTTGCATGTGTGTATTTGAGTGTTTTTTGTTTGTTCTTCACCACAGTTCTTAAATAGAGTCATGCTGGAAAAAGACAACTATTCTAAATGAAAAGAAAACAGATAAATCTCTCAACAAATATTGTCATAGCTGTGAAATCTTCATTTACTTAAGCAGTAATCATAATTGGACCTAACAAATGTGAGATCTGGACTTGGATGCAGAATATTCTAGATTAATTGACTAGTCGTTCAGAGAATATATTATGAGATGTTGAATAAATGCCCACAATTCTCTGGAACCAAAGATTCCAGAGAATCTTTGAGATACAGACTCAAATGGCACCGACTGAAGGCAAAGAAGCTTCTCTTATGATTCTATAATTAATAAAATCTTCTCACTGAAGACGCAAAGATCTTTGATCATTTCTTTAAAAACTAAAACAATTAATCCATTATTGATTTTACATTATTCCACTGAAGCCATACCTCTCTACTTATGCTCCAAAGTTATGTCAAACTTTATGGCCTGATGCCTTCCTGCTATTTTATGGTCAAATGGTTGGAAACACATGTTCATCTTTTAACAATAATATTAAGCTATCACATATTGCGTTTGTAATTGGAAAAACACAGCGCATACACATGATTTAAGCCAAAATGGGCGATTTCTCAACTGAAGACAATCTAGTACGTTTAGTAAGAAATTCCTCGCTGTGGAGCTAAAGAACAATGAATTCCAGAAAGTTGTCTTGTCAAGGATCATATCATGTGTGCAACTGGAATCCCTCTGAGGTGGAAGTCAAAGGGATAAGAGGACGGAAGGCTACAAAATATTAGCTTTAAGGAATAATTATAGTCCCCTTTTGCACCTTTGTCTTTTAGCTCTACTACTTGGACTGCGTTGCAGCTTCTCTTTTGCAATTGATGGCATAAGCCATGTGTTAACAGCACAAATCTACAAAAATGCTGTATGCTGACAGTCTCTGCGCTCCTCTGGGAAGATACAAACAGCATTACGGTAAGCCGTGTTTTATTTACCGTTTCTGTTTGCAACCAGAACAGCATTTTAACAATGAAAAGCATCAAGATTACAAGTGAATTTAAGATTGGAAGTCAGTTGGTATTCCTCTCTCCATCCACAAATCATCACATCGTGTCTGTCACCCTTCACCCTGCAACAACTTGTTCTAAGACCCCGCTGTCACTTTGACATCTTCCTCCTGCTTCTGAATTTAAAATAGGCCAAGCTGAAATTGTGCACCAATGAGTCAGAAAATGAACACGAGATATCTAAGCTTGCTAGTTTCCAGACAAAAAAAGGGGATTTTTTTTTTAAAAATTGGATTGAGACTTTATACTTTTATTCATTAAAAACTAAAAGTTTGTCACAATGCCTCAGAACAGCTAAGAAATTAAAAGCCCTTTGTCTTATAAATATTCAGATGTAAGAATCTCGATGTTTGGTTTAATTAAAGTGCAAACTAATTAACTTCTAATGAAGTCATCAACTTATTTCAGCACTTACAAGATAGAGTAGTTCCCATTACTTGATACATATTTAATGTAAAACAGAAATGTTTCAAAGAACCCAGTCCTTAAAGCGTGATGCTTGAAGAGATGAGTCTCATTACACCAGTGTTTCTCAATTCAGGTCGTCAGGACCCCTCTGCTCTGCATGTTTTATAAACCCTACTTTAACACACTGGAATAAAATAAAGGGCTTGTTAACAGGCTGCAAAGAACTTGATGAGGAAGTTTAATAATCAGATTTAGGTGCTTTGGATGAGGAACGTGTCTAAAACATGCAGGGCAGGGGGGCCTGAGGACTGGAATTGAGAAACACTGCATTACACCGACCAAAAAAAACAACAACAACAAAAAAAAAAAACGTTTTTAAGCATGTTTTCTGATCTGAAGGACTCATTAACCATGACACAAAGTGTGTTTGGACCATTTCAAGATGAAGCAGGATCACATTTTGCATATTTACTTTGATGAAGCAAGAATTCCCTGCATTACCCACCTATAAAGAAGTAGGACACTGGGCACATGTTGAAATCAGATAACAGGAAAAGGACAAGTCAAGTTACTATTTACTAATAATGAAATCAAGATCAGCCTGCTGCCACTTCCAGTGAAAAAAGGAAACGTAGAAAGAAAATGGTTAAGGGACTGCTGAGAGTGGGCTGATTCTGTGTTGGAGTTTCCACCATGTGAGGAGCTGAGGCCTGGTAGAGAGCAGGCTGGAGAGGAACTCAAAATGAGAGCAACTGAGAGGAAGAGAGGGCCTGTAGGCACTGAACAGCGTCACTCAGTCTCTACTCAGTCTCTACGTTTCCCATCAGCCCTCCTGCCGCCTCACCCCGCAAGTAACCACCCTGCTCTCCATCCCCCACTCTCAGCATAAGCCAATCAGCAGTCTCCGGCGGTAATGATGTCACAGTGCAGTCAAATTCTGCATGAGCCAATCATGGCATGTTCCTGAGTCCCCCCCCCCCAAAAAAGAAAAGAGTCTGCTGAGCTGACCCAAACCAGACCAGAACGAGAAGGACATACAAGAGATGCAATAATGAAAAGGGGAAAAATGATCAGATAACGGATCACTTCTTATTTACTTATATAAGAGATAAAAAGTGGAAAAACTCAATTGGACAACACAAACCAATCCAAGCACAATGAAGTCAATTGCTCTGCACCCGATTCAGAGAAATGTCATGTATGCTTCGGTTAGTTTCATTAAGTTGCAAACAAACCTGTTCACATCAGCCCCAACACTGCTGTTTGCATGGTATTTAGATGCTTGCAGCAGTGCATGCCACCTGCAACATCTTATAGTAAAAAGACAAAGCACCTAAAGTGCAGTTAAAGCCAATAACACACATCTTTACATTTAAAATGTATATTGTTGCCCCTGTTAATACCTAGAAGTGATCTATAAGGTGAATTGTGAATCATGCACCACCTAACAAGAACACGTTTATGCCGTTACAACTTTTTTTATGCTTACTTTTTTTTATGCTTACATTTCTCTGCAACACTTTTGTGCAGCTGATTCTATTGTGGTGGTCAAGAAGTACTTAGGCTTTTTTTTTTTATAAACATTATATTCTGTGTTCAAAATTATTCATCAACAAGGTGCTAAGAAGGTTGAGCAATCACAGTAGCCCTGTCTGCACATCCTTTGAATGCAGCCTTGCTCATATGTGGTAATCACCTGACTGAGACACAAAGGAACCCATTTCCTGCCACTGTCGGTCCAATTAAACACATGTCCACATCCCCGCTGCTATATATGCAATGCATAACAAGCAAAGCATCGAAAAGCACCCTGTGAAAGACAGGTAGCAACCAAAGCACAGGAAAACTCAGCCAGTAAGCAAATGACAAGATAGTTTTACATTTTACAATTCTGATGAAGGCACGCAGCTCCAAAATCCTCCATATGAGATCAAGAACATTAGGTTAACTATGACTGTAATAAAAAGGGCTGGAAATGGAGGAAGAAGCAGGAAACGAAGAGCATGAACATCCGCCCACGACTCTCCATGCACACATACCCCCTCCACATCCCACACCTCATCCAGTGCTTGCCGACACACTCACGCTTGGATGTGTGTCTGTTGTCGTGAGCAACAACCATGGAGACTATGCCTCAGACTGTCATGCGGATGGACGTTTCTATGGTAATACCAGGTAACTGATTATCCTGAAATCAAACTCACACCTTTTTTTGACAACACCCACATAATCTGTAAAGATCTGATTAACAAAGAAACAACTGTACGCATTTCACACTATATGGAAAGAAACTGATCTGTGCATCTTACCACCAACATCTTCCGTGGGCACATTGAACAGAATTATGTTTCCCCCATCCTCACCTTTCTTCTAAAACCATCACATATAGTCAAGACAAGACCATATTAACTTCTCTGAAATTATATTTAAGCAAAAATTATGTCAGACCACGTTCATTTCATTTCTTGTACTTTTGTATGCTTCAAGATTAACTGGCTTTTGTGTTTGCAAAATATGATAATTAACCAACAAACCAATGCAACATTAATAGAACAATAACTCTTTTTCTTAAACATTTATTTTAGATTAGCATAAATAACAAGATCTGACATTCCAAACATCTGTGGTCCTGTCAAGACAAAGACACATGTCACTTGGCAACTACTGTTTACTGTCACAGACATATGTGTCGTTTGGAAATAAAATGATAGGGACACTTTGTTGATTTGATGTCATTGCTGTCGTGCATCTGTCCAACTGGCTGCACACAACTTGGCAGGAAAGGCCGCAAAGAAGCCTAAGATTTTCACTCTTCAAGTACACCCCAAAGATCAGTGAGAAAGACAGCTGTAGGCGTGGGAAATTAACACCAGCTATCAGCCAAGCAAAGTATGAGCACAGTCAAAATTTGACAGTTAATCATTTTGTATATTGGTAAATACTGCAATAACTTCAAGCACTTGATTAATCATAACTGGCAGCAATGGCAGAAATCCTGAGCGGCCACAAGAAATGCCCACTGACATCAATGTTTGTCACTTTGTAAGTTGGTAAACACTAACATATTTAAAGCTGTCAACGTAATGGCTGCCAGGGACTCAGACTGAGACTTACTAAAAGTATTTGTTTAAAAGATAACTGTATGAAGTATAATCATAGACGATGGACAGAGCCTCCGTGACGTCACCCGTAAGTTTCTGAAGAGCTGAATTGAAGGTCGGTAGGTGGTTCCTACCATCGCCATCTTGGCAGGGACATGCGTGTCGTCTCGCCCGGAAAATACAGATATGGTCAAAGAGGTAGAGCTGAGAGGGGGGCTGTGAGCGTCATGGTGGATGATTGACATCAAGCAAACTCCGAGCTGCCTGTAGCTAAGAGCTAACCGAGCTAACCCAGAGATAACAGGAGCTAACCAGCAACGGAGGTAAGCAGGCTAAAGTTGAGTCACTTTGTTAACCGGCTAAAAACCGCGGTTGTTCTAAGTTCTTACTTGAAGCGGTAAATTGTCAATCGAACATTGCCAGAATACCTTGATTGCCAGAATACCTGTCAATCAAAAGGACACGCCCCTAAATATGCCAAATTTTGAGTTTAAATTACTTTTAAATAAAAGGCGTTAGAAAAAAATCTTTATGTCCTCGCTTCTGTCAAAAAGAAGCTGTATTCCAGTTGTGACGTTGGTTTGTTTTGTTGGCAGTCAGGAGTCTGCATGGATGCTTGTTTCTGAACAGATGTTCTAATGCAGCTTCTGTCACAAAACACAAAACGACTCACAGGGGGGGCGCTGCAACATTTCTGAGACACTTCTGGAGCATACCACGACGAACAGGAACGTATGGAAAACGCTGCAGTTGAAAACAAAGGATAAGAAACAGACTTGTCAAACTGCCCAATACAAGTTAGTAAGGATAAATTATGCTTTTGTCCTTTTGGACTCAAGATAGCCGAGAAAGCATATCCTAAACCAATATTCGGGATGTAGCCTGTAAAGGAGGTGTTATTTTAGGTTAATGGGATTTTCCTGGTCAAATAAACATAAAATAGCATAAAAATCTTTTAAAAACCAAATTCAAACTATTTAACCTTGAAGATTCAGAAGAAAAAAAAACTGCCATTCTCCTTTTCATAACATAGAGGGCTTTATCACAAATAGACATATTGTGATGCAAATAATGTGTCCTAATCTGTTAACGTTTTTTAGTGAATTTTACTTTTTGGATTTCTTTAATTTACTTCTGATACAAAATAGGTGTGATCTGCTTGTTTCCCAAGTCTTTTAGAGCATCTGGCTTTCTTATTTTCTATGCGTTCGACAAACACAGACATATACACTTAGACAGCACATTGGCAATGGCAACCATGTATTTTTCATGTGCCATTTAAATAACATGGTTAAGATTGGAAAGGACAATAACAACATCGGATGTCTCAGCTGAAAACCTGAATCTGGATCAACTCCTGCAAACTCATCTAGCATGGTGCTGTGTTGACCAAACAAAAGTCATGCAAGCGCAGACCCAATTTATATCAAAACCAGAGTTTTATCAGCTATAAAAATATTTTTGTCTGAGAAATACATTTGCAGTAAATCTAAGCAACTCTCTTAAACTTGCTTTCTCAGTTCGCATAAACTCTGGATTAGTTTATGTGCTTTTTGCCATCATTAATGAAACACATGATGTGCAAGCTTGTAATTAGTCACCAACCGTTTCTTGCATATGAAAGAAAGCACCAGGAAAATGTGCCACATGCACCGGATGAGTGGCTTGTGGCCTACATGGTAAAAAACAAGGAGATCAAGACTTAAGGATCCAGCTTTTGTCCAAGGCTCATGGAAAGGAAGTTGCTGCCTTCCCAAGATGGTCTTGCATTGTCTTGCAAAGTTGCAGCCATCTCCTCAAGGGCTCTGCTTTGTTCTGATCCTGAGCTGAAAAAGTCTCAGGAGAATCTAATGAGTTTCTTTCTAGACCTAAATTGTGATTTCTGTCCTCCCTTTTAATCTTAATTATTATCATTTTGACTGTGCAATAGAACTTTAATAGTATGTTAATTCAGTAATGGGATTTTTATGCTTTGTGGTTTCAAATGAATATGGGCAAATTAGGCCTTCAAGAATTGTTTCAAGACTTCCAACAAAAAGCAAGTATTTTATCCAAAGGAACAACTTATAAGTATGAAGAGTTCAGTCCTTTTTCTTACTGATTACATTTACTTTGCAAAAGAGCAGTGCAGCAAAACAGGGACCAGAATGTACTCAAAGCAACACAATTAAAATTACACATTCTTACTCTAAAAATAATTTACAAAAAAAACACATACACATATGAGCCTATGAGTTAAGCATCATTGTTAGAGGGTGACAGCTTGAAGAAAGGCACCAAATTAATATAGATATGGCTGGTGAAGTGTAAACTTTCTTCCCTGCTCTGAACATGAACATAATCTCTCTCTCTCTCTCTCTCTCTCTCTCTCTCTCTCTCTCTCTCTCTCTCTCTGTTTGTTTGTTTGATTGTTTGTTTCATTTGACTAAACAAAAATGAGTGTGACGTTCTCTACGGAGCATGTGCCCAAGCCAAGAAGGGTCATCACAGTACTGATCCACAAGACAATTATCAGCCATCACAAGTAAATGTATCCAATTAGGTTACCCAGGCACTATAAGAAAACGAATGCCCTAAATAGATAAATGGATAAAGGCACTTTAGTCAGTAGTAACAGTGCACCTTCCTGAGGTGGCACATTTTGAGAACTGAATTTGATGCTAATTTTTCATTGCATCCATGTACTTCTGCTATTTCTAATCTAGGAAACTAACATTTCTAATATATTTAAATCGTAGTATAACAACACTAACTTACGAGTGACTTTTTTTCACAGTAGGCTACCTACAGGATGTGAACCAGAGCAGCATCAGCGGAAAATAAGTGGGAGGGGGATTCAGGATTGCTAATTGGGTATTAAGAGTAGTTGCCTGTAAAAAAAATAATAATAAAAATAAATAAAAAAGGAACCAATTCTGTTTGAAGATAAGTAAAATGATCATTAAGCTTTTTTGGATTTTGTTCCAAAGTAGTTTTTATCATTTTCAGTTCTTGTAAGCAAGTGTAGATGTTAACTTTTGCTCCAGTTGCCTCTTGCATGCACTCCCTGACGCTTTGTCAGTCTTAAGCCGTTTCTGCAGGTCAGTAAAGTGCTCTCAATGCTACTTATGTGAGCGAGTACAAAGCAATAGTTGAATGGCACGTAAAACTTTAAGAATATGTTAACCAAATTATCTTAAATATATGAAAACGTAATGCATATTACTTTAGGAGCATCACTACACTTAAGTAGTTGGGGTTCGTCTTGACTTGCGATTAAAAAAAAAAAAGAAAAAAGATAAAAGACAAAAGAAGTGGAAATCTGAGCGATTTTTATGTGAACCACTACTCTTCATCACCTCTTCTTCCTCTTCTACACAGTCACCACCATCATCATCATCTGTGAGGAACAAGGCTCTTTGAGCTTTAGTGAAATAAAAGAATGGAAGCAAAGACGGACCACGCTCAGTAAATACATAAGAGTCGACGTGAATCGTAGCGAGTCCGCCATAAAATTACAGGAAGGCTGTAAAATGTGATACTCCAGCCTTACCTCCAACCCGGTACATGTTTGCTGCCATGACTGCCCCCGGTCCCTGGCTTCCTCTCCAGGTAGAGGGGTGGCTCGCTACTCTCTCGCGCGCTGCCGGAGCTGTGTGTTGGAAAATGGTGGATTGATCAATACGAAACAGACTGGACGTAAGGCCTTAAAGAGACAGTACGCCTCTTTCTAAACCCCAACTTTAGCGATGGTATATGGGGACAAGGAGCGTGACAAAATGCCACTTTAATACGGCTAATGTTATTACCTTTAAGCGTTAGCAGTTTTAAGACCAAACGACGCCATTATTTGCAACATATAACGTAACAGCATGTTGCGTCACTGGCACGTTCAAAACTGACGTCCCTCTAATTAATGTCGTTACTGACTCAATGTCTCTTAATTTATTAATAATTATTTGTTCTTTACAAAGTTTTAATTAGGGGGAGCGTCGTTTTTTTTCTTTCTCTCTTTTCTTAGGAAGAAATGAGCTATTATTATTATTAGTATAATTAAACGCAGGAAAGAGCAATTAAGCTTGGCTGCAATCAATGGTGGCGTGAACAGTGAATTATCGCGATATTTAAAGATACTACTCATTTGTGTGAGTGTCGGATGTAGATGTAAACTCCCGTCAGACAATGTAGCAAAATATTAATTTAGTTTTATATCTATTTAAATAGTGTGTGTTAAAATAAGCCATTTACTTAAAAGTTTGTTGTGCATGAAAATGCATCACAACTAAAATGCATGGACCAAAATAAGATCTCAAGGGGCACCAATTCAAGAATAGTATAGGGTTTTCCAGGCTTGGTCTAATAGTTTGGGTGCATTACTGTATGGACTGGTGTATGCAAGCAAACAAGATTTTTATCCACTTTTGATTCATGTATTTTGTGTTTATGTGTTATCCAAGTATTCCTGTCTGACTCAAAAGGTTTGAGCTCTATTTATTCATAACAGATGCATTATGAATGCATATTGGGATAACAATGAATGCACGGAATTATACCAACAATATCCAGGGAAGGCAAAAATCCAGAGTGACTCATGCCATGATGATTTGAGTTATCCAGAATTTTTGTAACATAATGTAAATCTCAGGCTTATTGGCTTATCATCACCACTTGCTTGGTTAATTGTATGGCTTTACATGCAAAATAGTAAGAGTCAAATGTTTCGTATGTTGCAAGACTCGTTCTGTAACTAAAACTGGATCTTTTTATTTTAACACTAACAAACGCCTCTTGAAAGGCATTCATCTGTCGCCAATTTAATAGAATCAAAACATAAATGCCTCTAAAAACAGATGCGAAATGATCTTTTGCCCTCACGGAAATCATAACTTATTTATGACACTGTATGATGAAATATAATGTCGTTATCCACAGCTAGTTGTTAAATTAGCTCAGTTTTCATTGTGGATCTGAGCATAGAGCCTCTGTGTTGGAGGAATGCTGTGGTGAGAGCTACATCTGATCTATACCATATGGAAGCTTCAATTACTGTGGTTTAACACAGGGGACTACTGCCTGCAGTCACATGGCTGTTATAGGCCAATCATGTTGACTTACAGTATGCACTCCTACTTGTGTGTGCAGTCTCAATGTTGGAAAGTGTGCTGCATGGGAGGGATCCTGGATTATGTCCTGGAGCTCTACCATGACAAAGAACAAGGGACAGACAATGCATTTTCATTTACAGACATGCACAAATATTTACATCTCAGCCATGAAATGTCACGTAGATTAAATTATAGACAATTTAGGGTCATTTTTAAATAGCACTGCATTGTGGGAGCAAAAAAGTAGATGTAATCCAATCTATAATTTTGTATCCAACAATAAAAGAACATTATCATCCATTGTAGATATTTTTTGCCCAGTTACAATGCTCTGTAAACCGGTACTTATCTTCAAAAAGATGTAGTCAAAGCAGAAAATTGCTGCTTACTCTTAATGTATTAAATTTACGCTTACCTTTCTAGTGGATGCAACAAAACTGTATGATGTTGCAGCATGTTTGTTGTGCACATAATAAACTGAGCTGTCTTATATAACAAGCTGAAAAGAAAACAGCGCCAATATTTAATACGTTCTTAATTAAGGCAGAGTAGATGGTGTAGTGGTGTAGCTGTGTATTTCGGAACTGTTCCTGCTTTCATTAGAACTGTTTACTTGGCTGCTCGCTGCTGGTACAGATGTTCATTTTGAATCCACTTGCTCCTCTGCCAGATGTTACTGCAGTCAGGATGACAAGCGAACGAGCATGCAAGCAGAACTCTATTCAGAGCAGTGCGGTGCAGGTGTTCTCCCAGATGAATCTCAGTCTGGAGATGGATTGGCTCGAGAGGGAGCAAATCTGCAGAAACTTCTTTCTGTGTTGGGTTTTTTTTTCAGTCCTGCAGTGAGGGCTATGGTGGCCTGTCTTTCTGTCTCCTGCTTTCTCCTTTGTCTCTCATCCTCTTTTCTTCCTCCTCTCTGCAGATATATGCACAGCAGAGACAAAGGCTGAGGAAATCAATTAGGCCTGTTTCTTGGTAGAAATCATCCCATAGCTTTGATTGTGCTTTCACATTTGTTCTCTCACTGGGAGCTGCACATTAAATCCAGAGACACTAGGGAACATACAGCTTTAAAGGATACCTTGCTTGTGCACATTTTACTGTGTATGCTTGTTTTCTTGATTAACCAAAAAAAAACCTTTTTGTTTTAAAGTGGATTATTAGTATAAAACTGATCTCCACAGCAAAAAATGTCCCTCTACCAGGGTGGTGACGGTGCTCATCAAGACCAGTCCTTAACTGGTAACAGGTCCGGTACCTTCTGTTGTGAGTTGTGCTGTAGATGTGAAGCACAGATGCTACATATAAAGCAAACCACTGCAGATAATAATAACTCCTCACATTCGTACATATAGCTTCATACATTAGAAGTCTGGTAAGTTGCAGACATATTTTTGCTCTGATCAATGGTGCACAACTGCTCCATATGGCAGTCGCAGACTTTTGTGATATTTATTCACCATATTTTAACTCTTTTGCTAGTTATGTCTCAAGCAAACTAAATGATCCGCCTGTATTTTTATGCAAACGTCAGCAGAGGGCACTATTGTGTTGCTTTTGTCAAAATTGCCAGTTAGAACAAAAGGATAGGTGTTACAGTAACGAGAACATCTGAATGTTATATTCTTTTATCTTTAGATCACACAAAACACACAAATTAAAACTTCAAATGAGTAGTTGAACGTTGCTTCTTGATATTAACTCTAAAACAAACATGTTATTGAAGTTGCACTGACCACAGGCTGCCAGCAGGGGTCATTGTCCACACAACTTATGATGACCTCATTTGCTCCCTGAAAAGGAACCAGTCAGAGGTGGTAAAAAAGGCTGAAAGATACAGGTAACTCTTACAATGCAATTTTCACTGAAGTGAAGCAAATTGTGGAGTGATGCCGGCCATTACTATCAAGAAAACCTTGGCATTATTTCATGAATTTATGTTTTTATAGAAAGATTTCTTACAGTCTGCCATCTGTCACGTGGCCTTGATGGAAACAATCAACCACATTAAAAACCTTGGCTATAATCCAGAAGGATTAACCACAGTGCACTTGTGGGATATTGATACTGTGACCTTCACAGGGTGAAAGAGGAGCAACCATAAGAAGGAAAAGATGGGCCGTCTCAGAAGTGGAGGCAGATGGTGAAATATGCGGCACCCAAAAAGGTGGTCCAAGCCCCACCTTGCATGGGAATCCTGCTGCTGAGTTTCCACACCTCAACCGCAGGACCATATGTCAAAATGCCAGAGGCTACCAGACAAGAGCTGCACATTTTTTGTAAAACAGCTGTCAAATTTGTCTCAGTCTTCAAAGAGATGCTGGCAGTTGGTGGAAGGACTGCACCATGTTGGGAAAACCCACACCAGTTAGACATGGAAAAAGGAATTCCCGGAATGACAAATGGTGTCTATATGTTATGTACCGGATTTCAATCTTGCTCTAGCTAGAATACCTGTCATTTCATCAACTGAAAGTTTTCATTTGCAGTTTCACCTGCTGATGTCAAGACACTTGTTCATCACCTTTTGATTAGGTTCAGACAAGAACAAATTTGCCAATTAGATCTTGTTCACATCAGACACCAGTCAGGAAAATTACAAGTTGCAGACAAACATGAAGTGGGAAGCTCTTGAGTGGTGTATCAGTCTTGATGGACATTAGAAGCAGTGCTTTAGTGTATGTTGTGATGATGATAATTATTTCACAAACACGTTTCATTCACGACACCCCTGGAAGTCTTCTTCAGATAAATCAATAATCCCATGGTGCATGCATCGTATCTCTGTGAGGTGCGTGCATGTCTCTAATGCATTGGCGAAGTCGATATGATTGATAGGTGAAATAGTCAAATATATACAAACTATGGTGGATATTTTGCACCTGGTGAGAATAATATTAGAGGCCAATGCAATTACTTCAATTCAGGGTGGGCGCTGGATTTCTTTTCCACTCCCGCACCACCTACAGCAACGGCTGGAATTTCATTATACACCATAAAAGCTCTATTCAGAGAACTCACCATGTTTCATCACTCGGTAGTTTGAACTGGACTAAAACTGTACATGGCTGGAACATTTAAAGTCCCCTCAGTTGAAAAAACAGGCAAGCTTTTTTAGATGCTGAGCTAAAAAATATATATAAATCCTGTGCCAGAATTTCTTTGATGAGATTTGAGCTATAGAGGGCCAAACAGATAAAACCTTGTCACGGTGACTGGTATTGTTTGTAGGCAGACTTCTTGTGTCCGACTACAGACATATGAAGGAATAGACTGATACTTGGAGGGTAATAAAACAAGGGTTAATTTAAAGAAGGTAGAGTTTGTGTTCATGTAACTCTTATGAGCTAATGTTAAAATATAACCTACAAAGTATCATCACAACCAAGAATCTAAAATTTAAGATATCAGAATGCTGCAATATTGTCTGAAATTAGGCCAAAACAATGAGAAAGATTAAAGAGGTCAATAAAAGGAACTGTTTGCAATTTTGGACAAGGCATACAATGGATTAGATGCAGAGAAAAGTATCAGTACAGCTTCATGACTGTATGCAACTGATTGATTCCTCTGCTGACTGATGCTTTATGTATGAAGCTCACACAGCACATTCTACATTGGTACGTCTGCTGAGTACGATGGAGCTTTTAGGACAAATCCATCACTGATCACACTTTATTGATTACTGGTCGGTTTCACTTCAACAACATCTTGCCATCCAAACAGAAAAGAATCGATCCGTCAGACGTTCATGTGATAAAACGGTAGAAACAGTAAATTTATGAATGAATTATTTTATCTGTTAATCATTCAGATTCTAAAATTACACCGTGTATATTTAGAGTTTAACTCTTGTGTGGATCATTTGCGCTACTCCCTTGGAAATGAAAGGGAGCAAGAGGGAGGATCAGAAAACTCAGAGATTGAGAGATCAAAACCTCCAAAAGCTTCTGCCAGCTGCCTTTACCACACCCTCCTGCCATGGGGGCCCTCACTGGGATTCCTTGTGTGTGCCACGCCTCTACTGTGGCCCTTCGAATGGCACAGCACATATGGCCCTCATATTTTCACTCTAAACAAGCACAGGACAGAAAATGAAATGGCAGATTTTTTTTGCCCAAATACACTCTGCTAAAAATAGACATTTACATTTAACACAGTTGCAGTGAAAACACACGAAGTGGGGCCTCAACAAACAGTAACCTACTTGCCAAGGAAAACAATACACCCTTGTCACTTAAAATGTAGTCAGTGGAATCTAACACAAACACACACTGCCTTCCCACAGTCTCCGTGGGAGTACAAATACTTCAAAATTGACTGTCCAGACCTAAAAACACAAGAGCACTCTCCCCCCCTGTACTTAAAAACACTGCAATGTTCCACTGACAAGCTGTTGTTTTTCTGTAAATGCCACCGCAAGGACAGCGATAACTTGGGGAGAGTGGTGGCCTGGTGGTTACAGAGGTGGGTTTGGTTTGGGGAACGCAGAAGTCCTGGCTTGAACAAGACCCTGGCAGCTCACTGCTCTCGAGAATATTTAAAGACATGCTGAAACAAATTTCTGGATTTTAAAGTGGGTGTTGACTTAATGGTTATCACAGTGGTGTAGCAGCAGAGGGAAGCGACAGCAAGAAGGTTGCTGGTTTGAGTCTCAGCTGTGGGGGAGGTTCTGTGAGGTCTTTATGTGTGGAGTCTCTCCGGGATACTCTGGCTTCCTCCCAACCACAAAACATGCATGTTAGGTTAATTGCTATTGTTTAATGATCACTTATTATATGTCAGCTGCTCTGGATAAAAGTATCTACAAAATGACAATAGAACAGAGTAAAGTCCCACTGCTTGTATGTGATGGTTCAGAGTTACAGTGTTGTTACGATTTGACCAAGTTTTACCCAGAATATAATGTATATTCTTTCCAGCACATAACTTAGACCTATTTCAAGGTTGGATGATCATTCAAATCCCATCTGTACAAACTACCTGAGTTCAGACATCAGACTTCAGAATCTTAGATGGGAAATTGTCCAGTTACTCAATGCAAAGTATTTAGAAATCCCAAAATCATACAAAAAAAAACACAACAAAAGACTGCATAAGCACAGGGATGAGGAATATGGAGTCTCTCAGCTACTTGGTGAATGAATCCACATGTAGTTGTCTGATTTGTAGAAAGTGGAATGTAAACAACCATAAAGGTGATTTGTCAAAACCCCTGTTGTTAAATGTGGATATGTTAAAGACTGTGTTTACCCACTGTGTGCAGAAGTGTTTCCTCATGGTGATTAATTTGGCATCTTTTGTCAAAAAAAAAATCCCTCCTTTTTTAATCAGTTTAACAGCAATCAGTGGTACTGATGGGGTTGGAGTAATACCTGGAATCATACTAGTGAATTTAAGTCATAAAAATCACTCATGAAGTAGGTTCATGGAAAAGCAGAAGAAAATTCAATAAAATTAGAAAAAAAAGTGGAAGAATTTCAAACCACTGCTTCTAATCGCTCTGATGGGAAAGGTGGCATTGTTGGCTCACAAAAAGCAAAGAGCTCAAGGCACTAATAGGGATACAGAAGGAATACAGAGAAAGCAGTGTTATGTCTTTCACTGAGACATGACAGCAAGAGCCTATTCCAGACTCTCTAACCCTAACCATGTTTTTTCATTGCTTTATGACTTTTCAAAGAAGAAAACTAAAAGGAGGCTCTGAAATGCTTGTCAACTTGGACATGTCAAAGTAAAAAAAACAAAAATCTGCACATAACTACACAGTGAGCAGTGAGTTTGTGACCATATTAGCTTTAAGAATCAAAATCAAGACCAAGAAGGCTAATTCTGATCTGGAGACCGTTCTGGAGTTCCTGTAAATTCTGCACTCGCTGCTGGACATAGTAGACAATTCTTCACATCCTCTACACAACACAGAAAGGAAACAACATGTGTGTTCAGTCAGAGGCTTCTTCAAGTAGCTGCAAGACAGAAAAATTACCTCCAACTTTATGGTTTTTCCCAAAGAGACTGATATGGTGCTTTTTAATTTAATTTCATTTCATTTGTTAATGCCTGATCATCAATATTTCAACCCCTAATTTCCATTTGAATGAATGATTGCTCCCAGTGTGAATCTTCCAGCTCTAACCCACTATTTAGAGTCTCTTTTTGAATCAGAACCAGCGAACAAGCTCTGTAAATTTGTCCAAAAACATTCCATCCACTGTGATCTCAAAAAAAGATACATGGCATTAAAATCTGACCTTGCAGATATATTTTCCCGCCATATATCTATTTTCTCAATAATGTATGTTCTGATGTATCATTTTGTGTAATTTTTAGAGCCATAACTAAATTTTGACAAGAAGTGGTTTTTTCCCTCTGTAATTTTTTAACTTACCACACTTTGTTTACTACTGGAAAAATGTGGGTGTGTGCGTACGGGCTGTGGTAGCGCTGCCATTGAATCCGTGGTTCTTAAATAACAAGAATCTACAAGTGAAACCAAATAAAACTAATGCAAGCAGATTGCTAGGTTACATTAGATCAATTCTCAAAGTACTACGCCTTGAACTGCTTAGCTATGTGCAAACTGTTTACTTCCTATGAACCTGTTCAAGCCGTGTACAGGAATAAAAACATCTTATCTTAAAAGTCCTTTCTGAAACTTGCGCCCCACTCAGCCTCCTCACACATCTTAAAGCTTATCGTCTGCTGAGAATATTTAGTCTCATCCCAGTCTCTTAACAGACATAAACACAGGCTACTGTTTCTAAAATAATCAGCCCTCTAGAGCATGTGCTGTGGGAACATTTCAATAATTAATTCAAGCTCTTTTCTCTCTCCCTCTTTAAGACGTGCACATGTTAACCCAGCAGATCACACGTTCTCCACACAAGCAGCATATATTTCCAGAAAATCTACAGCTTTTAGGGACTGTTTAACTGATGCACTTGTGAATTTTAAATAGAGGCCTCAAACCCCTCAATTTAACCCAAGTCACGTGGTCGCCTCTTTCTTGTAGTTGTGCACGTTTGCCAAGAGAGGCGGGTCATGCGTTGCTCTTGAGCTGTGCAGAAGGCAGCCGTTGCTTCTCTGAGCTGCAACTTGTCACGTGGATCTTGTGGATTATGCCAACATTTGCATTTGTGTAGACTGAATGTGTGAGTTTGTGTGTGGAAAGGGGGTGGGATTGACTGGAGAGGGGGAGAAAGGAAGGAAGTGAAGGTAGAAAATGTGGGAATTTCACTGCCTGGGGCCAACAGCAGCACCTGTTCGGCCTTGAGGCATAGATGTTGTGTAATGCGTCCGGTGGCGAGTGGTGTTCACGACTGGTCTTCTCATAAACTCCCCTCTGCTGCTGGTAGATATTTGTCTAACAAATAAATAGCAGAACTCTGCTGGAAGACATTATTTGTTGCTGAGGTACTGTGATACAAGCAAACATCAACATATCATTTGTAGCCAAAATATTTGAACTTTTTGTCAGTTCTGTCCTCCACTTTGACTGATATTTTATTTAAATTGTCCAATATATTCCTGTGCCAGTTCATTATAACATTACAACCAAAATGTCAACACTGTAGGGCTGTTGTTTGCGTTTGCTGCATTATGTGTCTAATCTGATGAAATCACACTCACATTCTCAATGGAGCAGATTAGTTTAATTTTTTTTAATTAAAATTTTACGCACAAGGCTGATTTGTGCTGATATATATATATATATATATATATATATATATATACTGATGTACTCTGGAAATATTATTTGAACTCTGTCTTGAAACTGACATCTTACATCTAATTTTGGCGCACTTGATCAGAATCAAACTGTTCCCAGCTGTTGAAAGAGGAATACATCCTGATCAGATTGCCAGTCCATCAAAACACACACACACACACAGCGAAAAAAGAAAAAACAAATCATGCTCACACTTACTCTTTGAGTCAATTTAGACTCACCAATGAACCTAAAAATGAATGTTTTTGGACTGTGAGAAGCCGGAGTACACAAAGAGAACCCATGCATGCACAGAGTGAACATGCAAACAATATACCATATTTACTGTTTGTTGTTCAACCATTCTGTGTTTCCATATTTTGTTATATTCCCTTCTGTTACATGTATTGTGCATTGTTTATTTTTCTATGCTGTCACTTAACTCAGAGACAGATCACCTTTTTGAATTTCTGAAAAGAAAAGCTTACATTACCCAAGCGTGTAATGCAAGATTTACAAGTCAAATCCAAACAGCTGCTTTTCAAGTCAACCCGTACTGGTCTGCATCCATCTGATCTGCATTTCAGACTCCATGGAGTCCCTCAATGAGACTTTCTGATAAAGTGATAGGAGTTGCCACACTGTGATATGCATTGTCATCCTTTATTCTTAGTCTATCTATAGCTATAAAGTACTTACATGCTTTAATGCCCTTAAGACCACCCCCCTCTTTCCTCTTTCTTTTCTATTTCTGTCTGTCTCTGCATGGCTGGATGCTTGATGTGCTCCAGGGGAGCATTGCAGATCTGGACCAAGCACCAGATATGAATCAAGTTAAAAGGAAAAAATACTGGCCTGGATATGTCCACTCCCATCTCCCTGGCATCACCCACTCCTCAAAAGCATCAAACTGCAGCGCTTCAAAGCACCAGCCTGTCAGGAGCATCGATTCTCTGACTCCTTTTGATTCTGCTACATAAATGAAGTATTCAACAGTTTTTTTTTTTTTAAGCCTCACATAAATGTTTCATCTGACAGATCTTTATTACATGAGTCCAATAAGACAAGAATTTTCAGAGATCTTTTTTTTTTTTTAGAAAACCTTGGCCTTTCATTTTCAGTCTTCTGCCCCACTCTGTGTCCAATTCCCTCCACAGAGCCTGTAACCTCCTCTCAGCAGATCTCTGCAGCTGAAACCTGCAACCGCAGCAAACAATTGGAGGTTAATGATAATGAACTCACGTCTATGTCATGTCTAGGACAAATGATTATCTATACCCTGACTCTCCAGCACACAGTTTTGCTGCCCAGTGAGTCTCCTGTTGACCGTTAGTCTGACTTCTTTTCTAAAAACAGTGAACTCACAGATAAGAAGGAAGTGGTTGCTGGCACGCTGACAGGTGCTAATCAGCTGTTGCACAGATGTGGGAAATATCAGCGTGGCTGTTCCTGGACTGGGACCTGCTCTGTGTCACCAGGCGGGCAGACCAGACAGCATCAATGTGTGAAGAGATTATGTCAGTTGCTTCTCCTCTCAAATGGAGAGAGGGAAACTCTCTGCTGGAGGAACTGATAATTTAAGTGTTTTTAATTACTCATCATAAGTGAATGCAACAGATACATGTGATGCTGGACTGTGAGAAATTTAGAACCTGTTTTCCAGCTCCACCTTTCTCTCTCAGTAGGCCTATTTTGTCATGAGGCCAACAAGTTGTCTAAAGGGAAAGCTGATCCACCCGAGCCACATTTCAGCGTGTTCCTTTGCCTCACAAAATTCGAGGAGACGCTCAGCATGAAAGACAACATTGTGATTTGACCAAACACTGACTACTTCTGTTGTAGAAGAAGGGGGTGATAAAGGAAGTGGAATTGCTTTTGGACTGCCCCACCACTTTCTCAAAATATTTTCCCGCCTGGCCTTTAAGAGTAGAGCAAACCCCCAGGCTGCATTCAGGGGCAGCTTGGAAGACTTGGTATTCACCTGTAAAGCTTGTCCCAGTTTGGTTAAAAAAAAATCACAACCAAGCCACTTTAAGTGACAACAAAGACACTTAGTAAGCCTGATTTACAGAGACACTTTGCTGCAGATATAAGAGGATCTGTGATGGAGAGGCAACTAAATTGTTAAAGCATTTTTTAAGTCTATTAGGTATTAGCCCATTAAATATAATTTTTGCAATCTTAGATTTTTTGTTCATATGTATTTGAATTGTTCATAAAGCAAAATCTGGTGAAAATTAAAAAAAACATTTTTTCACTTTTTTGTATTTATACACTGTTGTGAGCATTCATAATATATTAGAATGAAAAATACTTGTTAGATTTTGAAAGGTACACTTGTCATGAAATATTGGGCAAGAATTTTACTGAAATTCTATTTTATGAAACTTTTATTGGGAAAAAAAAGACCAAAAAGGCCAGACGGACTGCTATAATTACAGTACTTAAAGGGTTGAGTAACATTACAAGTAAAAGATGAAATATTTCCCATCAAAAAAACATTCACATATATCCTCATGACGTGTTGCTAAACACCTAACACAAAACCAGATTTTCACTCACAAAGTAACAAAAATCGTAGTAGACCTCTCAACGACTTATAATCCTCGATTCTTTCCTCAGTAAAACGTAAAGTTGAACATTTAAAACGTCAAACTAGCATTTAAAATTATCCCTACGTTGTAGATCAAAAACTGGTCAGTGAAGGGTACACAGATAGTTGCTCTAAACGTGGTTCAGAAATGTCAGAAAAAGAACGACTAAGTTTGCAAATAAATAAAACAGGAAACTACCTAATATGTAATATTCAAAATAAATTTGTTTTTAAAAGCTGTCGTTTGATTAATGTATTATACTTTAAAAGTAAATAAATGCAGGCTGCAGCTGCTACATTAAATTATTAGTCTTTCAACGAGGCTGTGATGAAATCATAAGTTTCCTACGACATTGAAGTATTCAGAGCGATGAGTCGTCCAAGGGGGCGTGGTCATGCAAATGAGGACTCGTCTGTTGAATAGATGCTCCAGCTTCTGAGAGCGGCGGGACACTTGCTGTTCAGAGAATAGCCAGACAACAGAGAGAGAGAGAAAGCCGCTGCGGTCGACCAGACACAACACTTTAACTCTACCCACAACACCCCAGCATGGCTTCAAAGTGTCCCAAGTGTGAGAAGACGGTGTATTTCGGTAAGTGTAGCCCAGTTTGTGTGGTCCTAGTTGCTGAAATTACTTTTGGCGTACGGTGGTGGTCCCGCTCGTATGCCAAAAGATTGTCCTGATGAGGAATCAAGCTATTTGGGGGGGGGGGGGGGACTTGTTTTACATTTATTTAGAGCTACAATTTGTAAATGTCTTCATGCTTCTATTTGGGTGGGAAATAAGTAATGACTATTCATTCAAACCCAAAACGCAATCAGTCACAAATGACAACAAATTACAGTTTGTTTTTTAATGAAGATGAATGTGATAATTATGTGTATTAATAACACCATATTTGTACAAAACTGTTATGGATTTAACTATTTCTCTATATAAGTAGTTTTCTATTGTAACAATTGTTTTTATGTAGGTATTGGTGGGAAAATGTGAAATTATCCAGATTCCCTAAATAAATCTGTCACAGTTTTATTTTTAAGGCAAAAATAAAAAATAAAAGAAAAACCGCTGGAAATGTAAATGGTTAACATGGAGACATTTTGGACAGCCCACAAGCTGCAGGGGCAAAGGGTTAATAGTAAAAACAAAAAGCAAACAAAAGATTCTTCAACAAATATTTCACTGAGTGTTTACTTTTCATGCAATCACATGAAACATCGAGTGTTTTTTCTGCCTTCTGAAAGCTACATGCAAGATTTATACTATTTTGACACTGATATGTGCCATTTTTTAATTTGTTGTATTTGGTAAACATCCAAGCATGGCAGTTGGCTTTGGAGGGTAGCTGATGCAGGCCTTTGCCAAGAGTGCAGAAATGCCATATGTTGAGATTGCCCACTCACTGAAGAGTGCAGCAACATCATGCTGTGTCAGTGGGATGAAAACGTGTAAATGCGCATCTTTTGCATCCTTGTAAACAAAGCTGAGAAATCAGAACACCCACTCCAAAGAGCTCTGACTCATGTGCAGTTACAAGTGGGAAAGTAACACCTTTATATTTTCTATAACAGATGTTTACACTGTGAGATTTGTGCTCGGTTGAGTTCAGAGCAGAGGATTAAAGGATCGCATATGTTGAACATAAACAATAATTTACATTCTAGGGTGATGAGTCTCGCTCCCTTTTTTTTATTTCTAGTGAAAATACTGCTGCTGTGCAGTTGAACCTTGAATAATCTTGTTTGTGTTTTGCCTCGTGCTGGAATCAAAATATTCAGTTTTTCCGTACTGATCTTTTTCACACTTCACAGCACACATCAGAGCTGTCATGGGGGTCAAAACCAATTATGTGAGTGGATGATGGTCCTCTTACGTAACAGGAGTGGCAGCACGCATCACAGCTGCTGCTCATCCTGTGGCTCCCGAGAGTCACTGGCATGGAATAATATCTGTATAAATAAGATTTCGTCTCCTCCAATGCAGATTTTAAATGCATGTCTCAGTATCCATTTACACTGCTTCCTTAATTCGCTGCGGCGAGTGAGTCACAGCTCCTTGGTGATGATGATGTATGTTTTGTTTTTTTTCTTTTTATTCTTTTTATGTAACGTGCTGAGGTCCAGCCATGTGGAGTTATTTTTGGTCAGGGTGTGTCTTTTTGGGTGGAGAGCGTTCAGGATGGAGTTGGTGATGAGGATGATGAATGGCTACTCGCATGTGAAAGTTAGCGGAGTGAGGAGGAAGCGTTGATGACCATATTAAAGTCTTGAGTTATTTTAAGGGAGGCTGTGAAACACATGACCTGGAACAGTGGAAGGTCAGGAAGGGAGGAAGGCTCACGTAGCAGCATCATCATCATATCTGTTGACTTTAAGGTATTGTAGAATGAGCTCAGCTGCTCCACCTACACACACCCTCTTCTCAGACACTTATCTCCTTTTGAGATATGAGAAATCCAGAGCTGAGGTGACTTTTTAGCTCGACAGGAGTGTTAGTCGGAAAATAGACATGAATAAAGGGTGTGAAGTGGGTGAGGAAAAAAATCCCCTCCCTCACATCTGCACCATGTGTTATCAATAGAGAAAATTGTCTATTTCCCGTCCTATTTTGTCCTCCCTTTTCCCTTTTTATGGTGGTGGTTTGGTGCGTGCTACAAAGAACAGTAACTGGCCCACCCTGTAGTAACCCACCTGGTCCTACAGCTGGTTGGCCAATATTGGAGTTAGTCTGCGCCACGCATTGCATTTTAGTATTTGACTCTCATCTTTACTCTGCAGAAATAAGTGTTCTTTCAAAAGGCGGTGGTGAGCCACAGCCAGGGTGGAATTTCTTCTGGTTTTACTTTTTCCGTTTGCTACTTTATTGGACAGCTGTCTCGTAGCGGTGACAGTTCAATTACATTGCCACTAAAAGATGAACGTTGCTTTTGAAGAGTCTGCAACCTAGAATGCAAATAAACAAGACCCATAAAAAGAAAGAAAGGCGGAGGGGGGAAAAAAAGGAAATTCATGCATGGCATTGCTATTAAAAGAATGCAAGTGTCTAGAGGACTGCTACTTTTCAAGTGCATGCTTTGTTGAATTCATATTCCCAGTATCACATCGTGGCCTTTGCATCTGTTCATTCTGGTGCTACAGAGATGCTTGTAATGCACAGGGGACTGTTGGCTGACATGTGACCAGGCCCAGTGGAAATTCATGGTGTGTGAGAGAGTCCATGCAGAACATAGGACGGCACGGCTCGCTAAGTCTCCCAGCTCCAAACCCAAATTCAGCTGTGCAATCCAATTCCTGTGTGCGACAAACAGGAGCAATGATTCTTTGTGCAGCAAGCTGAATAAATGAGACTTAATGGGAACTAATGGCGCTCTCCTGTGAGTGTCTCCTTTCTCTCTTTTATTCACCAGCCCCTCTCACTCTCTTGGTGATGCCCCAGGCCCCGAATTCCTTTTCCCTTGTGGGTTTTTTTTTTTTCTATCTGCATGGACTGGAAGAAATGAGTTGAGATGACTCACTTTTATTCAAACTAAGACACTCAAAATGTTTCATGTGTTATAATGAGAGGGGACATTTCTGTTCACACATTTATTTGTGTTTGCGGCTGGTTGTCTCCTTAGGAAGATGGAGTACCTTCCCATTGCTTTGACTAGACTGAACAGTCCACTGTTTCCCACACACCTCTTATTTATTTATCTCTTTTATTCTGCTTTTTCCCCATAACATTCACACAATACCGCTTTCTCTCCCCTTTTTGTCAATGTTAGAGCACCCTGTTTTCCACTTGGCTGCCCAGTGGGCTGTGTGAATGTGCTTTGTACGTTATATAACATCATGTCTTGAGTTGTTGCCTCCTGCTCATTGACATTGCATAACCCACCGGCTCCTGTGCGCCAGGAAATGAGGGTCCCTTTTCTCTGCCTTTTTGAGGCACAAAAATGATCCCTTAATGGAGATGGCATTAAGCTGGGTGCTGACAGCTCCCACTCCCTTACACACAGGTGAAAGCTTGCAGCAATATGACCTGTTACATAATACAGCAGAAGACAAAAATATGGTTTGTCATCCAGATTTTGCACATTATTCTTTTATATTTGGAGTCTTTACATCTCTTTACGGTGGATTTCCACCAATTCGCCATGTTTGTATTTATGCACACTTTGGGAAATGCAAGTAAATCATGGTGTATATGTCATGCACACGTTTACAATAACAAAAATACTCATTTTCCATTGGCTTTACCACATAGTCTGAAATAGAATAATTGTAAAGAAAAACTTGGAGGAAACTCGAACATCTTTCAAAAGAAGGGGCAATGGCACCAAACAGACCAGAGGTATTTGACACCCCAGCTTTTTAGTTTGCACATCATATACATTTTGTTTTTCAGATCTGAAAGAAATGTTTTGAGATGCGCTGTAAGGATCTGGTTCCCTTTGCATAAAAACGGATGGATGCATATGGTCGGCTGTTTTTGAATAGTTACCCTAAAATGCACAGCCTTACTAACGTTTATCGTTTCTCTTGGCTAGTATATGAAGCTCATATTTACAAGAGGCCAGTGAAGATACAATCGCATAATGATATACCTCACTGGGCGATTAATTATATACGAACATATCAAAATATTTACAAAAACTCTGTATAATTTACTACTTTATTTAAGTAATTAACATGTGTAACAAAGTCTTTAAAGCTCCACTGCCAAGCTTTTGATGTTCACAGTTTGGTTTTCCCTAACAAAAGGAAATTCAGGATCCATCGTGTCTCTTCTCTGAGCGCTTTCCATCCAGTGGAAGTCAGGCTGATGGTGACTTTTGTCTTATCTAGCTCTCTGACACTTTCTCTTCCAGGAACGTCTTTTTGCATTGCATCGGGAGACACGTCAAGCAGGAGTGGATAAGGGAGGCTGATTAGTATTTTGGCATTTCTCTGGAGTGAAGAAAAGACAATTTAAGCTGCAGATATGATTACAAAAATGCAGCCAATCAGATAGAAAGATTCATTTAAGTTTACACATATTACATATGACAAGTTCAAAATTCTTCCCAAGTTTAAATCATTCATTCATTCATTCATTCATTATCCTAACCCAGGGGTCACCAACTCCAGTCCCAACACATTTGATCCAAGTGAAAAGGTTCTCCAAGAACTTGTCGTCATCTTCTGCACCTGCCTGTTAATGAGCTATTGGTTTGGGTCAGGTGTGTTGTACCTGGAAAACAATAAAACCTGCAGGATGGTAGCCCTTCAGGACCGGAGTTGGTGAGCCCTGTCCTAACTGCTTAATCCAATGAGGTGTGGCGGGGAAGCTGGAGCCTATCCAAGCAGTCTTTGGGCAAAAGGCAGGGTACACCCTGGACAGCTCGCCAGTCCATCGCAGGGCAAGTTTAAATCATGAAAACACTTAATTGATTTATTAGCTACAATGCAGAAGATAAGTAGGTGCGTGTATTTCATGTGATGTGATGACATTTGTTAGATAAGTAATTCTTATTAGTCTCACCATGTCAGACACTGTGTCTTTGTGTAGACACTATTTTATTACACCACCTTTATAAGATTCAGATGACTTCACTTAAAGTAGGCTCAAGGACTGCCAGATTTTATACCTCTGACATGTGATGTCTTCTCCTGAGGGGCTAATTATCACATTACAGCAGGTTAAGATTGAAGGCGGAGTTTTAGGGCTACTGCTTGCTTGCTTTTTCCAGGATGTGCTCCACTACTCCGCAAGCCATGTGGACTAGTTCCTCCTAAAGGCCCTGTAGTCAGGACAGAGAGCAGATATGCAGTGTATGGTAAGCAGGCTCAGGGGTTCAGAGAGGTTGAACAAGTCCGAAAGGGACTGTGGAAAGGCTGCTTTGCCTGTGGCTTCTCTGGCCAGCGCAGACAGGATGTGAGTTTACTGCAGTCCATTTACGTCAGCAACCAGGATTCACGAGGTCTTTTAGCGGGATTGGAGGGAGAAAGCCAGGGGAGGAAACCTCACCTTAGCTGAGGCGACAGACGACCTCCTGAGCCAGAGTTTGCCACAGGATTGCCTCAGCCACGGGGAAAATCTGAACTAAATGCATGTTTCCTACTGGCTCTGAAGCATTGGTGTCCACCCTGCACAGTCAATGAGCTTCACAAGGAGCTACATGTGCACACTCAACCTGGACAAATTCATTAATAGTCCACACCACCACTAGCGTCAACACACTTTAATGTCTGTTGATTTTAGCCCAAAATCAGAAAATAAGCACTGAAATTTCCCAAAGTTTCTGAAGTTCTTTGTTTTACACACAATACTGGTTTCGTGACATTGTCTTCAGAACTTGCACTTGGAAGTATTTAAACATCCTTGTGGTTGCAAACTCAATCTTGGTTCCAGGTTTGATCATTTAAGTCCCAAATCTTTGCCAGTAAGTCAACATCAGAACTTTTACTATCACGCATTTCTATCTTGTGTATCTATTTTAAGTCTTGTTCACCCTGAGCCTCCTGTCATCACATGATAAGAAATATCACACATGAATGACATTCCTCAGTAGAAAACTCCATCAAAGTCACTTCCTTTGTTGAGGCCGAAGGCCCCTGCACATAAGAATGAATGGCCATTGTCTTTACATAAAGTTAAAGGTCACAAGTCCTTGAGGGTGTTTGTACGCCAGGGAGCGGAATATCTGAAGGATGCAGACGAGGAAATGCAGGGCGCTTATTTTTTCCTTTATTGGCCCATGTTTCTCATGCGTATTTCCTCAGTAGAACCACTTTTCATACTTCGGTTCCACCTCTAGTCTGGTTTTTCAGGTGTGTCGTGTTTATTAGGACATGTAGTTAGAACACTGCTGTGACAAAAGCCAGAAAAAACAAACACCCGCTTGGACTCAGCTGTCACCAATAGAGGATGGGAACAGAAAAGAGGATGAGAAGAGGGTTTTGTGTGTGTGTGTGTGTGTGTGTGTGTGTGTGTGCGTGTGTGCGTGTGTGCGTGCGTGCGTGCGTGCGTGCGTGTGTTGCTTGTTGAGTGGGTTTTGGATGGGTTCATTGCAGAAAAAGCTGAACAGATGGGTTCATGTTACCAGAGGGGGCAACAGAACTGAAACTAGCCAGCCATGATTTACAGATATTTACAATAACATTTGTTACATCATGAACATTATGAGACCCTTGAGCTTGTAATTTGATGTGATTTGGAAATGGCCTCATTTGAGACAAACAAATAAAAGGCAGCAATGAACTAGTACTGGGAGCATTTTACTGGTTGCTGAATTTGTGTGTCAAAGATAAACTCCTGTAGCCCTGTTGTCAAATGCATTACATTTCCGCCTGTTGCACACAGATCGAATTATTGACCACTAAAAGAAGATCCATATGAAATTTGAAAAACCTGCCTTTCTGATGGACTTTTCAGTCACATTGCAGGCTGTAAGTTCAGCCGTATAAATATTATTTGTCCTGTGTTTGTTTTTTCTGTCATGAGTACGGCTGGATGCAAACATCCTCCTGACTCAGGGTGAATTTCAGTCCATCAGTCAGCTCTGGTATAGCTGCTCCATCACTGTTGACAGTCAAGCAAAAGTAATTAAGTCATTTAAAGAAATGGGGCCTTAATGTCCCCCCCCCAAAGGCCCCTCGTTAGAGTCTGTTGCTTAATGTTCTGTCCAATTACAGCGCGTTTGTTGCAGGCTGGTTCTCATGCTACTCGCTTGTTTAGGCTCAGGCACAGCGCCTGAGAATTCAGCCTGAATACGGCCTGACACACAAGTGCATGGTGTAGCTGAACAAACAAGATGAATCGAATTATGAGCTGCTTGAAGTTTGAAGATACACCTCTATTCTTGTAAAGCTGATACTCTTTCCGACTGAAACTCAATCACAAGTAATTCATGTTCAAAGCTGTTGAATCTGTTTGTTGTTGAAGTGCTCTTTTTATCCTCTGCAGACGTCTTATGACTACAGTTTCTCTGGGAAATGTTGACGGGATCCACAAATAACATTTTTCTGTCTCCAAGTAAACCTTTTGAGCTTATATTATCATTGAAACTATCTGAAACTGCATATTTGTAGGCTCTGATGGTCATTTCTACATGATATTTGCACTTAAATGCCTTTTTATTTACCGATACTTTATTTCCCATAGTGTTTGTAATATGCTGCCTCTTTTTTTTTTTTTTTTTTTAAATCAGTGAGAGGAAGAATCATCAGCAGCTTGTCTCAGTGACTTAAACCATATTGACAATTTAGTGAGACAGAACGACCGCACGCTAAAGAGCTTAGATCAGGAATTTACAAATGAAGTTAAGCAGCTTACAGTGGTGCAGGTATCATATGGTGATGGTGATGACCTCGGTCCAGCAGTTCCTGTCTCACTTGGAGCTCAGCGTCCCTGTAGGGACATCCATCCTCCCAGGCAATTTTTTTTTTTTTATTTAAACAAAATAAATAAATAAAATGTTTTCATTTCTCAGGAGACACAGCAGTGATCATAATTACATAAATGTGAAAAGTCCCACAAATCCAGAGATTTTCTAAACGCCTCTGCAGTAAGTAAATCTAAATCGCTTTGCACGGGGCCACATGAAACACTTTCCCAAACAGCGACCACAAAATTGAAGCTTTTCTATACTTATATCCAAAATTATGAACTATTTCTATCATTTCCCTGATTGCCATGAGGTTTATATTTCTGAAAACATAGAGGGATCTTTCCCTTTTTATCCATCCAGTTATCAAGGACATAAAGCTGCTAAATCCAAACTGTGATCCATTTAAACTTTATATTGACATGTGATCAGTCTGCATACATGAATGTAACATTTTTCATAACTTATCGTGTGAAAAAGGTTACATTGCAGGACTAAAGTTTGACTTTTTGAAACAAGATGTCAGGAGTGAAATGCTGGCTTAATAGAAACGTTGGAACTACCATCATCAGAAACTCGTTCCAAAGTCAAACTCTGCTTCATCATCTGTTTTATGCAGTTTGTGGTTAAATGTGCTCTGACATCAAACTCCGAAGAGGACCTGAAACAAGCCATTCGGGCTAAAAACAACCTGGGATAATGTTGATGAGGTAAAGACAGTAAGTAGGAGGTAATGCTATCTTCCCAAAGACAATCATGATAATGAAGATGGCTTTCCAATGCCATGTGTTAATGCAAAGACATTTGGCTCAAATGTCAGTTTGCAGGAATATATCCAGATATCGTTCGCAGCCAATCAGCATTACAGCTTGCCTTACCTCTGCTTCACTCTGGCTTTTTAGACCCTTTATCTGGTCATTATATCATTCAATCAACCCACTCATGGAATATATAAGCACACATCCGCACGTTGTGTGTGGTATTTATTTCCTGTAATGTAAACAATACACTTTGCGATACAGTGGCTTTTATGCCTGTAGGAGACAGTCAAAGATGCAGGCCGACAGTAATGCCAGGTAAGATGTACTACCATTCTCCAGCAGTATTTTTTTTTCCCAAAGGGCTCCACTGTTTACACTAAATCATGAATAGAAGACAGATTGGCCAACAGAATTTGGCACATCCTCATCGATGTTGACAATGTAAACGTGAGTTTCCACAGAGACTTCCCTGTGAACAGCATCTTGTTAGTTTACACAAGCGGATGCATTTACCCTCACATCGTTGTCGTAACGAGGTACATGAGGATGTGGCAGCGTTTCATCTGCATCATTTGAGCCCACATGTTTACTATTTTTAGGATGCAGGCTGTACATCGCTCCCTTGTTGCAGCCATTACATAATTTCTTTTCAGATCACATTTGGTACAAACGTAAACAAAAATTGTCACAATTCTGGCTGTATTTCACTGGCTGCTCCTGTATTAAAGGATAAAAGAGGATATAGCTTGGTTTAGAGTGGGGGTGTAAAACATCTAGGCCAGATGCAGATCCCCTTTACCTCCCCCACTCTATAACTCTCACAGTAGATAATACCGTAGTGAAGCTCCCCACTTTTACAACAACAACACTGTCCTTTAAAAGCAGGACCTCTGACGTATGTTTCCATTCATACATTGACTTTTTAATGCTGTCTGGAGGTGTGTCTGCATTCAGGAATCAGTCAGTGGCATTCACACATATTACAACCACATTAATGAGGACACATTGGCAGTGTTCCTCTATGCTACGTATTCAGTCTATTTTGAACACTGTGTAAGTGTTGCGAGGCATATGTGCACCCAGAGACGCAAGAAGAAATAAATCGCACATGCTCAGAGCAGACTGTGAAGTCCACACCAGTCCTGTTAGCACTACTGGGATGTGGCAGATTTTTAATGTCAAGGAAACTTGGAAAAAGACCCATTTTCTTCTAAATGTCCGCCCTTGTTCTGATGAACTGCACGTTCAGGAGGTACAGACCAGTAAGATGATGTTTTGCAGATGGATGCAGATGATCTGCAGGTTGAAAAGCACTTAAAATGTCAGTAGTAGGTGGAAGAAGTTGAAGCGCCAGAAAACATAAACATTCCTGACTGTTTGTTTTGCTGATAAGAGCCTCCCCCTAACCTCTTCACCCTGCACCCCCATCCCGAGCTGTTATCCAGTGCCTTATTGGCATCCATTTGTCTCCCTCCTGCAATTGACAGAAAGAGCTGACGGTGAAACTGGAGAGTAAACAGAAACCCCAGCAGTGAGTAATCACATCTCCCAAAGTAACCCTAAGAGGAATTTTCCACTTGATACTCCGATTTTTGTCATTCTCATCAAATCAGATCAGATTTAACGTGATTACCAAAAGTGGAAAGATGATTTAATCAGATGTGCTAAGAAGTATTAGAAAAATGTCTTAAAAAGTCCTGAGAGACACGATTTATACAAAGCAGAGCATTGTTGGTCCCAAATTATGCGTGCTTTCGCCCTGTTAACTTCTGAATTCTTTCAATCTGCCAATTTTGCTAAATGAGGAAGTGTGATACAAGCTTGTTTAGAGCTGTTAATGCCACTGCAGGCATCTGTAAGACATATTGGAGTCAAGCACTGAGACTTACACACAGATTTAAAACAGTCAACTGGTCTTGTCTTTTCATTTATTGAAAAGGTTTGTGCAGAATCTTGTGCACAAGTGGGTTTTTAAAGTCCCAATTTTATTTGGTACCCAGTTTGTGTGTGTTTCCAGAAGATGAAAAACTGAAGTCTCTCAGATGAAGGAATTGCTCCGTACTTTTACATGTCGCTATACATATGAAAGCACCCCTAGCGGCAGGATGTAATCGTTTTTATATCTGCATGCATGATGTACGTGTGCACACATGTTAATGTATTGAGTTTTTTTTTTTTTTTTTTTTTTAAGGGAATGGAGGAAACACACTTGAGTATCCGGCTACTTTTTGCCCGCCGTGATAAGAGAAGGTGTTTCCTCTGCTGCCTGCACAACTCCTTGGGGCCCATTGTCTGGAAACGGTGGAGATTTATTATTGGAGAGGACATAATTAGGGTCTTTTGGCTGTCTGGGGGGGGGGGGGGGTCGCTTTGGGCGACAGGAGTAAAAGGGCACGGAAACAGGATTGAGGGGGGGCTGTCTTCAGCAGGAGGGGTATACTGTAAACTGGGGGATGAGTGTGTGTATTTTGTTTGGAGGGGTAATACAAAAGATCCGGGGGTAGATGTGAAAAACCCTCCTGCTGTCCCAGCTGGACTCAGACTAACGCCACTGTCTGTCCATGTTGAGTGACATCATCGCCGCATCCTGTGTGGCACGCAGGCATTCCCACAGACCCCGCCCCCTCCCCTTTCAGAAAACAATCACCCAGTTGGCATGATGGCAGGATTTCCATCGAGGCCACAGACAATGCCGCACAAGCTAATCATTATAGTGGAGAGTGAAGCAATGGGGGACGTCATCGCTTTCTGTGTTGACTGATTTAAAGGCTGATAAAGACACAAACATACACGATAGACGGAGGACATAAAGGCAGTTGTTCACTGTAATCTGCATAAATGCTGCTTTATGTGAACGTTTGCATTCATTCCCAGCGTTCTCTCTGTCTTTTGTCTTTCATCTGCAGCTGAAAAGGTGTCATCGCTGGGGAAGGACTGGCACAAACTGTGTCTCAAATGTGACCGCTGTAACAAGCTTCTGAATGCTGGAGGCCATGCTGAGGTCAGTGAGACTTCATTCATTCATTCCTTTTATTTACACATGCTTGATGGGTGTACAAAACTCATAAAAACTGCTGATATTACATGATTACGTTTTTCTAAATGTTGCAGGTGTTGATACACACTGATACACTGTCATGATTAATTAAAATGGTGACCTAGATTGTAACTAGTTAGCCACTTATGTCGTGGTTTCAGGAGCAGACACAAAGGTATGCTTTATTTATTACAGCGCTTCTCGCAAAATAACTGAATAACCTCATTAAAGCATAACTATAAAGTGCATGTTTTCATCCTGCGGCCTGGACGGTGATAACAGACCTGTGGACTCTCAATCACGCAGTCATCTGCACACACCATGCGTCCCTGAACTGACGAGAAGGACTGTATCTCATAACGTGTTTATAGATGTCTGTTTCCTCCAAAACACACGATTTCAGAGGGGTTTATCAATGTGTTTACCTGCAGTTTATTGATTGTAATTGTGGAGTTTTAACAGGAAACCAGTGCTGCATGGTTTTTATTTGACTCAGTGGCAGAATTTCTCATTTGACAAATGCTTAACCTTTTGAACCTTGAATGTTTACATTTATTGGGGGGTGGGGATAATTTCACATTCCTTGTGTGCATTTTTGCACCGGATATTACTGAGCCTTCCCCCTCTGCATGCCTTGTTTTGTGTGTCTGGTTGCATCTATTGATGCATTGTGTCCTCATGGGAGTTTCTTTTTTTTTTTAAACCCCCCCCTAACCCTGCAGGATGAGCTGCTTCAGATCCTTCCTCTCCATCTTACGTAACCAGGCTGCAGTATCACGTCTCGGTATAGATTCCTCTGACTGTGCACTGCTCGCTGTCCAGCACCCTCACCCTGGGGATCTTCTTATCGTGTCCTTTTGATTTTTGTCTTTCATGACCTGGCCAGCGGTTCCATTTCTCCCTCTTTTTACGTGCACAAACATCACACACTCCTCTTTGAGTCTCCCACTCCTGTCTCTGGCCAAAGAGGATGTGATCTCAACCCTCCCATGCACACAGTTTTTCCTTCAGGCCCCATAGGATGCTGGTCGGCTGTTTAATCTCTACATGATTACTCTAATGTAGTCACACAATCTCTGAGGCCTGACTCACTCAGCAAGCCACCCTTATCTCCTCCTCCATCCTCTCTCCATCCACACCATCTAAATCCCACCCCAGGCTGCAGCGCCATGCCACTAAGAGTTAAAAAAAAAAAAAACCCACTATGCTTGATCATCGTCATGGAAACCAAATGTGGCTGAGAGACATTTTTATACAAAAGATTTTAAAGGGGCCTCATTTCTGGATTGTCTGCGAGGCTGTTTGTTGTCTTGTCATGCCTGGTATGCAGAAGGTTGTGAACCTGAAGTCAGCGCTGGATGTTTCTTTTAAAAGCAGTCAGCTGGACAGAATGAAGCCCAGTGTGGCCTGATTTCTAGGGAGCAAAGGGCCTTAAAGGAGGGCAGCAACTCCCTGAGGCTGATGGCAGAGAGCCAGCCTTGAGGAAACAAGGTGAAAAGTCTCCTGTCAGTACAAAAAGAGTGTGGCTTTAATAACTCACAGAACCCTGTCCTGGAGTTACACATTGTGTAAATTTAAATGTTTCTTTAGATTTTACAAGCAACCTGCAATGATCGCAAGGGGGGCTGTATAAGCCACAGCTAACTTCATGCACCCCACAGCAGCATCACACTGAGTGGGAACTCACTGCTGAAATAAGCTAAACGTAGCATACGTCACAAATAAGAAGCCATCAAAAGATTCTGTAAAAACAGACATCGGTGTTGATTTATGTATTATGTTTGAGACCCCAGTTGGAAAGTAATTTTGGCCTAAGTCAATTTAGAAAATTTCTTGTTACATGAAGACATAATAATATGAAGAACTGTTAACTGAACCTGTTTGTGTAAAAATCAGTGTTTAAAAAAACAAATTGATCGTAAAATATTTCACATTTTCACTTTCAGCTTACTAAAGTCTTACTAAACTGGGCAGCAGCAGGTGGTAAAACCATTCCACCTGCTTTCACGACCTGTCATGAGAAGTTGCTGTTGTTAAGAGTTGATAACCCAAAAAGGACGAAAATCTGAAGCAACTGGAA